>NW_023994942.1:0-67500 GCF_015586225.1 Lucilia sericata
TTAAAAAATTTATAATTATTTATTTTTTTCTTTATATGTGTGTTGGTTTTTTTTAAAATAAAATTATAATTTTTAATTTAGTTTTTTTTCAGTTATTTTTTTTTTATTTTTTATATAACCACAATTTATTTTATTTTATAATTTACAAAAAAAAATATTTTTATTTATAATTATGTAAAAGCAAAAAAAAATTTAAACTATTAATAAACAACAAAAAAATATATTTTATGTTTTGGCAAAAAAAATAAACTTTTATTATTTATTTTATTTTTTAGAAAATTTTTTTTTCAGTTTTTCTTTTAATTTTTTTTTAATTTTCTGTTTTAAGTAGAAGTTGTTACCTTTGATTTCCCTTAACCCTTTTAACCACAACAACAACAACATGTTTATAAAAAAACAACAAAACTAGTCACAGAAAATACTTAAAATGATCTCAAAAAGTATAAAGAAAACATTCCTTTTTTTACAAACAAAAAGTTATTAAACTTTAAAGAAACAAAATAAAAAAACAAACATTTCCAAAACAACATATTAAAACATATGCTAGTCAAAATTATTATTAAAACATAAATAAAAAAATAAAACAAATATTTAGCTTAGTAAGTTCTATTAATGATATTTTTTTTTACTTAACAAAAACCAAAAAAAAAAATTGTTAAAACTTTTTTTTTTTCAGTAATACTTACTTTATAATTTTTTTAGTTAACTTAACAAATACTCTGATTTTTCTTTTAATTTAAGTGTAATATTTACTTAATTAAACTCTTATTATTATTATTATACTTAAACAAAAAAAAAAATACTTAATTTTTTTCATAATGATATTATTAAACATAAATAATTATTTATTATTACTTCTTATATTTATTATTATTAACTTAAAGACCAAAAAAAAAAACTAAAAAACCCCTTAATAAAAGTTTTAACTTTTAAGGGGTACCAAAAAAAATTAATAATAATAATAATTAAAATTATCAATATTATAAATGTATTAAAAATTTTAAACAAACTTTATGAGTTTTTCATTATTATAAAACTTTTTTGCCATAAAACAACAATTTCAAAAGAAAAAAAAAATTATTAAAGCAATTATATTAAAAAAAAACAAATTGTTGTAATTAGGTTTATTTTTCTTTTAGTTTTTAAACACACTTAACAGTTTAAAAAGTTAAAACTTATTCAAAAACTTAAAAAAATAAACAAAAATTTGATTTAAGATTTTTGTTTATTTTTTAATAATTTGTTAAGTTTAGCTGTAGAAATTGTTAAAGTGTTTATTTTATTTTTCTTATTTATTTGTAATTATTTTTAATTTATTTTAATTATTTATTAATTTTATTATTATTTTTTTATTATTATTTTAAAATTTGTAGTTTTTTTATTACAAAAAAATAATTGCTGCTAAAAAAAATTTACCTTTAAAGTTTTCTAAACAAATCTTTAAATAAATAAAAAAATTTTAAAAATACTTTAAAAAAATTTTTTCTGCTATTTTAAAAAATTTATTTACATTGCTATATCAGCAATTATTTTTTAAAATTAAATTCTAGTACAAATTTTTATGATTTTGTTTTTAATTTTTAAGTTTTTTTCTTAATTTTAACAAAATTATTTAATAATTTTTTTAATAGAATTTATGTTTAAATTTTAATTATTTTTGTAAGACTGCATTTTCAGTTTTGTTAACTTATAATTTTAACCAAATTTTTTAAATATTTTTTAAAAAGAGATAACGAAAAACTAAATCTATATAAAAAAACTTTTTGTATAACAGTTTTTACTAAAGAAAATTGTCTGTATAAGAGTTTTTTTCTCAAAAAAATATTTTACATAATATTTATTTTATAAGAACATCTGTATAACAATTTATAAAAGAACATTTTCTGTTTTTTCTTTAAAAAATGTTCAGTATAACAGTTTTTTTATAAGATATTTTCATTATAAATGTTTTTCTAAAGAAAATTTAAGAGAAATAAGTTTATATATAGAAAACTTGCTATATAACAGCTTTTATGTAAACAAAATTTTTGTATAACAGTTTTAATATAAAACTAATTTTTGTATAACAGTTTTTATATAAAAAAATTTTTGTATAACAGTTTGTTTATAAAAAAATTTTGTGTATAATAGTTTTTTCTATAGAAAATTGTTTGTATAACACTTTTTTTCTAAAGAAAACTTCGGTATAACAGTTATTACCATAGAAATTTTTTCGTATAACAGTTTTTCTATGGAAAATTGACTTGATTGATTGTAATTTTCATAGAAGATATTGTGTATAACAGTATATTCTATAGTTTTTCTATAGAAAATTATGTGTATAACACTTTTTTCTGAAGAAGACTTCTGTAAAAAACTTGTTATTATAGAAACTTTTCTGTATAACAGTTATTTCCATAGAAATATTTCTTTATATTAGTATATCCTATAGAAAATTGTCTGTATAACAGTTTTTTGTATAACAAATTGTGTGTATAACAGTTTTTCCTGTAAACAAATTTTGTGTATAACAGTTCTTTCTAGTGAAAACTTCTGTATAACAGTTATTACTATAGAAAATTGGCTGTATATAATTTTTTCTTTGGAAAATTTTCTGTATAACAGTTATTATCAAAGAAATTTTTCTTCATAACAGTATTTCCTATAGAAAATGATCTGTATAATAGTTTTTTCTATAAGAAATTTAGTGTATAACAGTTTTTTCTATAAAAAGTTTTGTTTATAACAGTTTTTCTGTAGAAAATATTGGGTATAACACATTTTTTGAAAGAAATGAAAGAAAAGAAAGAAATAACAGTTATTTCCATAGAAAATGTTCTGTATTACAGTTTTTCTATGGAAAATTTTCTGTATAACAGTTTTTTCTATAGAAAATTTTCTACATAACAGTATATAACACGTTTTCTATATAAAATTGTTTGTATGACAGATTTTTCTATACAAAATTTTCTATATAACAGTTTTTCTACAGAATATTAAGAAAACTTTTGTATAACAGTTATTTCTATAAAAAAAATTTGTATAACTGTTCTTTTCTATAGAAAATTTGGTGTACAACACTTTTTCTTAAGAAAAATTCTGTATAACACTTTTTTTCTATAGAAAATTTTCTGTATAACACTTTTTTCTATAGAAAATTGTCTGTATATTCGTTTTTATATATAAAATTTTTTGTATGACATTTTTTTCTATATGAAATTTAATGTATAACAGATTTTTCTATAGAAATTCTTTCGTTTAACAGTTTTAGACAGACAAATTTGTGTATAACTGTTATTTCTATAAAGATTTTTCAATACATAACATAGAAAATATGTGTATAACAGTTTTTTGTATAGAAAATCGTTTGTATAACACTTTTTTTAGAAATTTGTCTATATAACAGTGTTTTCTATATAAAATTTCTTTATATTTAATCGTTTTCTAAAGAAAAATTGTGTATAACAGTTTTTACTATAGAAAATTGTCCGTATAACAGTTTTTTTTAAAGAAAATATTTTGTCATACAGTTTTCTATATAAAAAAACTTTTTGTATAACTCAACAGGAATGGAAAGTAGTAAACGTTATCTCTTTTTTAAAAAATATTACTTTTCGTAAATTTTTTGTTGTAATTATTCAATTTTAATTTATTTTTTTCTTAAATTATAATTTATTATTAGATTTTATTTTTATAATTT
This sequence comes from Lucilia sericata, assembly GCF_015586225.1. Lineage (NCBI taxonomy): Eukaryota > Metazoa > Arthropoda > Insecta > Diptera > Calliphoridae > Lucilia > Lucilia sericata. Next base: position 3,680 of record NW_023994942.1, read on the forward strand.
TAATTTCTTTTACTTTTTGTTTAAGTGGGTTACACGTTTCTTTTCCTTTACAGGTTGTAATTTCTTTTCGGTTGGATTGTATTTGAAAAAAAGTCTTCTTTCTACCATATTGCATTTAAAACATTTTCTTTATTACAAGATCTTTTACCGGTTTATTTTCTTTTTGTAAAAGTCTAGAACAAAAGTGAAAATTTAGTTTTGTTGGCTTTTTTTAAGTGGTACCAAAAAAAGTAAAAAAAACTAATCTAAAGAAATTGAAATTCTTTAGAACAGTTTATTATTTTTAAAAGTGTTATTATTTCTTGTTTTAACAGCTTTGACAGTTATTTTTTTAATGATCCCTGTCCAATTTTTAATTTTCACTCTAAAAGTTTGTAAACAATATAAAAATTTTAATTTAATTTTTACTTTATCAGTTGGTTGGTTGATTTCTCTCAGTGTAAAACATATTTAATCACCCATTGTTAATAGTTTTATAAAAAAAAAAAAAAAAAAAAACACCTGTCTTCCTTAAAAAAATCTGTTGTTACTTTCTACTCAAACTTATTTAAACTTCCTGTGTTTCCTCCTTTCTAGATTGACAAACAGCAACAAAAAAAAAGCAAATATCAAAATGTCATCATGTTGTGTTTAAAAAAAATCTTAAGTTTTTGAGTTTTGTTAAAAAAACAAAATTTCTATTACTTTTATCATTTTTTTAACAACAAAGTTTTTTATTTAAATTGTTAAAATAAAAAAAAAACATAATTTATCTTATTTACAAATTGTTTTTTCCTTTAACAAAAAATGCTAAAGTACAGAGAAAATTTTTTTTTGGTTTTGGTAACACATTTAATTGTAATTTATTGTTGTTGTCTAACTTTTATAAGTTTTTGGTAAGTAATAATTTACAATTTTATTTTGTATTTATAAAACAAATGGCTCGTGATTGTTTTACTTTTTCGTATTTCTTTCTTTTTCAGTGTATAATTTCATAATTTCGTTAAGCGCCACCACGTAAAAAAAAAACTAAAACAAATTTTAATTATAATTTTTCAAAACATTTTTGATTTCTTTCTTATTTTCAGCGGCGTTGTATGTGTGCTAAAAAATCAATATAAAAACATATTTATTTCTATATATTTATATAAATAACAAAAACTCAAAAGTAAAAAAAAAAAAATCGGAAAGAAATAAACATTTAAATTTTATTATATTTTTTTTAGTAATTTTTAAGTTTAATTTAACTCTAAGCCTCATTTTAACAAAACTCGTTTTACTTTATTTCATTTAAAAAGAAAATTTCCAAATGTAATAATTAATCAATAATTGTTTTTAAGTTTTATAGTTTTTTTATTGTCTGTGATTTATGTTTTTTACAGAAAAACTAAAATCTTAATTTGAAAAAAGTCTAAAAGTTGGTCTATGACCAACAGTCGTAATTTTTTAACATAAATTTTTAGAATTCCAAAAATTTTATTTGAGTTTTAGCAAAAGTTGAACTTTTTCAACTTAAGATTTTAGTTTAAATTAATTGCAATGTAATTTGTTATAAAAAGAAGAAAACACAAAGAAACCTTAGTATATATACATAATTTTTGATTATAATTTGTAATGTACTATAAAGAAATCAAACAATTTATAAGAGCGTAACAAAAAACTTTAACAAAATAGTAAATTATTATACAAAATCTATAATTTCCCTAAAAAAATTATATAAAATCTATAAAAACTACAAAATTAAAGTAAATTCTATAAATTTTTGCTAAATTTAAACGTTTTATATCTTAAAACATGATAAACGTTTAAAATTAACTCTATTTTAATAATATTCAAGAAAATCTCTTAAGAAACCCGCTAATTTTCTGCATCGTTTGGCAACACCATTTGTAAAAGTAATCATTCTGTGTGAATGACAATTTGTAAAAAGAAGAGCAAGTGCAGTTTTTGCCAAATCTTTGTTTGCCAAAAGGAATTTTTAGCAAAACTGGATTCATCCATTCATAATTCCCCGATTTTGCTTATTATATGGATCAGGAAAGCACTAATAACTAGATTTCATTAGAAAACAATAAAAACATGCAAAATCAAAGCGAAAAACAAATAAGCAAAACAGTTAAGATTAGACAAAAATCTCTTGGAGCCGGTTATACCTGTATTGGAACGAATATAAAGGAACCAAATTTGTTTAGAAATCAACTAAAATCCAATAAAAATCCGAAAATACTGTAATTTTAAGGATTAAACAAATATTTCTCGGAGCCGGTTCTACCTGGATTGGAACCAAATTTGTATAGAAAACAAGTACATACAACAAATAATCCAAAAGAAATTCCAATAAAAACCCGAAAATACTGCAATTTAAAGGATTTTGTTTGTGTGACTAAGAAAGAAATGGCCAATCGACATTTAAAGCTTTCCCAGCTAATCTTAATGATCATTTTGTTTGTTAAATGTTCTATTTACTGCCTTAATAATGGCATAAATCCTAACAAGGAGGAATATTTGGCTTTATATCGTACAATTAATGGCAATTCAATACCTTTATTCCAGTAGGAAGCCAGAATTTCTGTTTTTCTCAGTTCTGAGTTTACTCATTTGTCTCCACCAAAATCCAAATAGAGTTGCTTTTTGGTACTCCACCCTGTATTAAAGAAATTGCAATAACCTTGCAATTTTTTGCTTTAAAATAGCCACTGCAACAATATTGGTTGGTGTCCTTGCTAAAACTAAAACAGGGTTGTTTAGCTTTTAAAAAATGTTTAGCCAAAATGGATGAAATCTATCCCGGATCAAAAATCCAAGTTCATATTCGGATTCTCCATGCAAAATCACCAGAAAGCAAGCTTTCCAGCCAAATCGGCCAAGTATTTACGGAGATAAAAGCAAAATTTCTTAAATCCACAAAATAAAAAAATGCCAACAACAAAAAGTTGTAACTTAGCTAAGGCAACAACAACAACTTAAATAATTTTTCCTTAATTTTAGTTTTTTGCTTTTTTCTCCCAAATTACCGGCGGAATTTGGCTGGAAAGTTTGCTTTCTGGTGATTTTGCATGGAGAATCCGAAAATGTACATGGATTTTTTATCCGGGAAAGATTTCATCCCTTTTGGTTCAACAATTTTTTCTAAGCCAAATAACTCTGTTTTAGTGGATTTTCAATGCCTCCCTAAAGCCGGCAACACATTTTTTACGCATTAATAAATTTTTGTTCATTTGCTAAATCTAAAACAGAGTTGTTTGGCTTAGAAAAAAATGTGGAAACAAAATGCATGAAATCTTTCCCGGATCAAAAAACTAAGCTCATTTTCGGATTCTCCATGCAAAATCACCAGAAAGCAAGCTTTCCAGCCAAATCGGCCCAGTATTTACGGAGATAAAAGCAAAATTTTTTAAATCCACAAAATAAAAAAATGCCAACAACAACAAGTTGTGACTTAGCTAAGGTAACAACAACAACTTTGTCATTTTCTGTCGATATTTATTTTTTTGCTTTTATCTCCGTAAATACTGGGCCGATTTGGCTGGAAAGCTTGCTTTCTGGTGATTTTGCATGGAGAATCCGAAAACGAGCTTAGATTTTTGATCCGGGAAAGATTTCATCCATTTTGGTTCAACATTTTTTTCTAAGCCAAACAACTCTGTTTTAGATTTAGCAAACGCACAAAAATTCATTAATGTGTAAAAATGTGCTGCCGACTTTAGGGGGGCATTGAAAATCCACCAAAACAGTTATTTGGCTTAGAAAAAAATGCTGAACCAAAATGCATGAAATCTTTCCCGGATCAAAAATCCATGTACATTTTCGGATTCTCCATGCAAAATCACCAGAAAGCAAGCTTTCCAGCCAAATTCCGCCGGTAATTTGGGAGAAAAAAAGCAAAAAACTAAAATTAAGGAAAAATTATTTAAGTTGTTGTTGTTGTTGCCTTAGCTATGTCACAACTTTTTGTTGTTGGCATTTTTTTATTTTGTGGATTTAAGAAATTTCGCTTTTATATCCGTAAATACTGGACCGATTTGGCTGGAAAGCCTGCTTTCTGGTGATTTTGCATGGAGATTCCGAAAATGTGCTTAGATTTTTGATCCGGGAAAGATTTCATCCATTTTGGCTAACAACTTTTTTATCAGCCAAACAACTCTGTTCTAGTTGAATTTTTTGCAACATCCTTAAAGTATGCTGTACAATTTAGATCAGTTTGTGTTCGACTCAGACAATGTTTTGTTATGAAGTTTGTTTATAGTCATTGTTTTAAGTCCTTAGCTTCAAACCAGGAAAATTCCTAAGAAATTACTGGGGATTTGTGTGAATATAAGATTTCTTATTAAATTTCATGATAATCTGCTATTAACAAAAAACTCTGTTTGTTTGTTTATTTGTTTTGATAAAAAGAAGCCTGTCTTAAAAAACTAGAGTAGCCAGATAGTTTGTTTTGAAGTCTGTGTTAATAAAACAGTGCAGCCAAATGTTTTCTAGGAATAAAACGCTAATTAAACGGTTTAATGTTAAAGAAAGAGTTTTAAACCTAAAATTAAATGAAAAAACTAAATGATTATGGTTTTTTTATCAATAAAATGAAAAATTTTGTATTTGTATTTAAAATATTTGATAAAAAAAAACTAAAAAGTTATTAAAATTGTTGGTATTTTGTTATACTGCATTTTTGTTGCGCTCTTTTTTTTAAGAAAATCATTATTTATGTTGTTTTTTTTTTTGGAACAAAAATTATAATTTAATAATTTTAATTGTATTTATTCCATATTGTTATTTAGTCTTAAGTTTATTTTGAAGGCTTTTAAATGAGATGATAGCTTTTAGATGATTATTTTCTTTTCATATGTTTAATGCTAGAGAATTTTAGAAAGTTTCTACTAAATTTTGCTTTTAGAAAAAGTCGGAATGATTTAAAAATTTAAAGCAGGAATTTTGTGCAAAAAAACGGGTTAAAAATTGGAAAAAGCTAGTTTTCTGTATAGACAATATTCAACAGAATGCGGCTATAGAGAATTACTGTATAAAAGTTTTCTTTTTTACAGAAAATCTCCTGTATAACACCTTCTTTATGTAGAAAATTTTATACATAAACATTTTAAACAAAAAAATTTCTGTATAACAGTGTTTTCTGAAGAAAATGTTCTGTATATTAGTTTATATAATAGTTTTTCTATAGAAAATTTTTCATAGAACTGTATTTTCTATAGAATTTTGATAGTATAAATGTTTTTCTAAAGAAAATTTTTTGTAAAACGTTTTTTTTTTTTTATTTTTCTGTATATAAGTTTTTTCTTTAAATATTGTACTGTATAACAGTTATTATTATAAAAATATTCTGTATAACAGTTTTTTCCATAGAAATTTTTCAGTAAAACTCTTTCTATAAAAGTTTTCTGTATAACAAACAGCTGTTTTTCATAAAAGATTTTCATTAAAACAGTTATTTCTATAGAATTTTTTCCCTATAACACTTTTCTATGGAATTTTTCTTTGTATAACAGTTTTTTTCTTTAGAAAATTTTCCAAATAACAGTTTTCTGTTTAAAAATTTTATGTATTGCAGCTTTTCTATATAAATTTTTCTGTATAACACTGCTTTTTATAGAATTTTTTGATGTATAGCAGTTTTTTCCTTAGAACATTTTCAAAATAAAAGCTTTTTTCCACAAAAGATTAGCTGTATAACAAATTTTTATACAGAAACTTTTCTGTATAATAGTTTTTTCTATAGAAAATGTTCATATTAATAGTTTTTCTATAGAAAATTTGTCTTTTTTTTACAGAAAGTTCTCTGTTCAACAGTTATTTCTTAAACAATTTTTAAAATAACAGTTTTTATTACAAAATATTATCTGTATAACAGTTTTTTCTATAGAAATGTTTCTGTATAACAGTTTTTTCCTTAACAAATTTTCCATTTAACCGTTATTTGTATAGAAAAATTTCAAAATAACAGTTTTTGTTTTAGAAATGTTTCTGTATAACAGTTTTTTCTACAGAAATTTTTCTGTATAACAGTTTTTTCTTTAAAAAATTTCCTATTTAACCGTTATTTCTATAGAAAAATTTCAAAATAAAAGTTTTTGTTCTAGAAATTTTTCTGTATAACAGTTTTTTCCTTAACAAATTTCCCATTTAAGCGTTATTTCTATAGAAAATTTTCAAAATAACAGTTTTTTCTTTAACAAATTTCCTGTTTAACCGTTATTTCTATAGAAAATGTTAAAAATAACAGCTTTTGCTCTAGAAATTTTTCTGTATAACAGTTTTTGTTCTGTATAACAGTTTTTTCTATAGAAAATTTTCTGTTTAACACTTTCCTTAACAAAAGTATTTCTTTATAAAACAGTAAATATTCTATTCAACAACTTTCCGTCAACAATAATGTCAGTATAACAGTTTTTTTCTATTGATTAAACGAAATTATTTTGAACGCTAAATGGTATTGTGTTAAAAAAACCGCTAGTATTCAAAATTTTTAGGTTTTCAAAACTTATAGTTGTGTATTTTTTTTAAGTTCACTTTGTTAAACAAAACGCTCATCAAAAAAACATCTCAAATTGTGTTTAAATTGTAATTTTTTTCTGTTTAAAATTTTATTTATTAATATTTGTTATTACTTTGTAATATGTATAAAAAAAAGCACCAGTAACAAACAAAAAAAATTAAAACAAATACTATTTTCAGTTTTATAATTTTTAGCTAAAAAAAAATATTTAATTATTATGATTATAAAAAGTTTAAAAACAAAACCAACAAACAAAGCAGTCGTATTCATTTTTTTCGAAAAAAAAAAATATAATTTTCAACAAAACTTTTAAGTTTTACCAACTTTTAGTTTAAATTTTGTGTTTAAAAAAAAACTTTGTTTTAAATTAAGTTTATAATCATTTCAAATTTTAATTATTTTGTTATTTTTTTAAATAATTTTTTATATAATTTTGTTAAATTGTTATAATTTGTTTATAATTTCTTTAAAAAATTTTAAGTTTTTCTTTTATAAAAAAAGAATTATAAAAAAAAATAAACCAGACTGATGAAAAAAAAGCTTTTTTGTTTTAGAAAAAAAGCTTTGCTAAAAAAATATTTCAAATATTTATAAAAATATTTATAAAAAATTTATATTTAAAAACAAAAATTTTAGAAATTTATAAGACTGAAAATTTATATTAAAAATAATTATATATAAAAGTATTTAAAGAAAAAAACCATGTGATATTTTATAAAAAAAAACAGTTTTTTACATAAATATATAATTGTTATAATTAAAAGTAATTTTAGCATATTTTTTTTTTAATAAAAATCATAAAATAATAAAAACCAAAAATATATTTAAAGACTTACCAATTGGGAGCAATATCATCTAATTGAGCATGTTTCCAAAAATCTCTTAATTCTTCCAATAGAAATGACACGGGCATACCATGGATATTACCCGAGGCAGTGGTGGAGTGTAAATTAATATCAGCATGAGCATCAACCCAGACCAAAGATAAATTGGGAGTGTGTTTTAAATGGCCAGCCACGGAACCTAAGTTTTTTTGTTTTCATTTATTTTTTTAATATATTTATTTATTTTCTTCTTTTGTTTTTGTAAAGTACCCACCAAAACCTATAGCATGATCACCGCCCAAACATAAGAACTGTTGTTGTTCCTGTAATATCTGTGGTATTTTCTCTATCAAGGCCTTATTGCAACTCATAAAGGAGGCATAGTTTTTCATATTTTTATAATAAGGAGATTCGGTTTCCGTTGAGGGGTCATATTTTAAATTACCATAATCGGTTATGGCTAAACGGCCTTTAATAAAGTTATTTGTTTAAAGAAAAAGATTTAAGTGTTTTATTTCTTTCTGTCATCTAAAAAGTAAGTATGTATGTATGTAACTATCTACCTCTGGCCGTTTCCTGTAAAATTTCTATTAATCCCTGTTCTCTCAATAAATCGGGAGCCAGTTCTACTCCTCCCTTGGTTTGACCCTTAGAAAATGGCACTCCTATTATGCCCAACTTGCTTTGCACTTCATTTTTGACTTTTTGTGTAGCAAAATTTCTTATTTGTAAAACACTATTTTTTAACATTTTATAAACACTTTCACTTTTCTTGAAATTTTTAGCAAATAAACAAACTACTTTAGCTGAATAATAAAATTTGAATGACTGCCTGTTTGTTTTTTTACAAATCAATTCTCAATATTGTTTTGAAATTGCTCTTCATATAGCTGATAAAGCTTAACTTCAAAGTGATAACCTTTGCCTAAAAACGTATTTAAGTTTCTCAATCTCTCATGATCTTTTTATAGATCTGCATGCTTTCGAAAAGAGAGCTTTGGTGTGAAGAGTAACCTTCGTTTTAAAAACGAATTGTATCATAAATATATATTATTACATGTTTTTTTTGAAAATCGTTATGTTTTAATCGAGACCATCCTCTAAAAATAACTTAAGGCCTGGGAATCATTAAGATGTTTCCATTTTCTTATCGCTAAAATGAACAAGAGTATGAATGAATAGTAAGTGTTGTCGGGAATTGAATAGAAATATTAATTGGGAATTAGGAATGAGAATTGGGATTAGATAGATAGATAGATAGCTATATAGAATAGATAGATAGATAGTAGATAGATAGATAGATAGATAGATAGATAGATAGATAGATAAGATAGATAGATAGATAGATAGATAGCTAGATAGTAGATAGATAGATAGATAGTAGATAGATAGATAGATAGAATAGATAGATAGAGATAGATAATAGATAGATAGAGATAGATAGATAGATAGATAGATAGATAGATAGATTATAGATAGATAGATAGATAGATAGATAGATAGATAGATAGATAGATAGATAGATAGATAGATAGATAGAGAGAGATAGATAGATAGATAGATAGATAGATAGATAGATAGATAGATAGATAGATAGATAGATAGATAGATAGATAGATAGATAGATAGATAGATAGATATAGATAGATAGATAGATAGATAGATAGATAGATAGATAGATAGATAGATAGATAGATAGATAGATAGATAGATAGATAGATAGATAGATAGATAGTCTAGTCTATAGTCTAGTCTATAGTCTAGTCTATAGTCTAGTCTATAGTCTAGTCTATAGCCTAGTCTATAGTCTAGTCTATAGTCTAGTCTATAGTCTAGTCTATAGTCTAGTCTATAGTCTAGTCTATAGTCTAGTCTATAGTCTAGTCTATAGTCTAGTCTACAGTCTAGTCTATAGTCTAGTCTATAGTCTAGTCTATAGTCTAGTCTATAGTCTAGTCTATAGTCTAGTCTATTATCTAGTCTATAGTCTAGTCTATAGTCTAGTATATAGCCTAGTCTATAGTCTAGTCTATAGTCTAGTCTATAGTCTATAGTCTAGTCTATAGTCTAGTCTATAGTCTAGTCTATACTCTAGTCTATAGTCTAGTCTATAGTCTAGTCTATAGTCTAGTCTATAGTCTAGTCTATAGTCTAGTCTATAGTTTAGTCTATAGTCTAGTATATAGTTTAGTCTATAGTCTAGTATATAGTTCAATAGTTCTGTAAATATACTAGTTCGGTCTAAAGTCTAGTATATAGTACAGTCTAGTTTATGATCTAGTCTAAAGTCTAGTCTAGTGTATAGTCTAGTTTATGTTCTAGTCTAAAGTCTAGTCTATAAACTAGTCTTTAGTCTAGTATATATTCCAGCTTATAGTCTAGTCTATATTCTAGCTTATTTTCTATTCTATTAACTAGTCTATAATGTAGTCTATAGTCCAGTTACAGAATTAGCACTAGTTTTTTACACATGTATATGCTAAAGAGAAAAAGTGATTCAACTATTTTTAAAAAGTATTGAAAATTTCAACCCTTTTGCTGTTTTTTAATAAAAATTGTACATAGTTTTTTTATATTCGTTATACATATATCTCGTTTATTTTTAAAATTTGTCTCTATATATATTACATACACACTTATGTATCAAAAACATATTTATAAATGTTTATTTTTAATTATTATTATTTTTTTTGCTTTAAATCTAAGATGTTAATTAATATTAAGGCTAAATTGAAAGACAGATTGAAAGGGCGGCTTTATGAAAAATCAATAAAGAGTTTATTTTGCTAAAAATTTTCTCTCAATAATTTTAAAATTTTAGGATTTTTAAATTAAAATTTGTTTAAATAAATTTTTTCAGTATAAGACGAATTGAGTCTAAAATTTGATTATATTATTTCCTTAACTTTTATACAAAAATTTAAGAATTTTTTTTTTTAATTTTTAGGCAGTTTTATTATAAAAACAAGAAAATTTAATAAAATTATGTTATAATTTATGTAAAAAAAATTAAACAGTAGTATTTTTTATAAATACCTACAACCTGTTTTGGGCGGAAATATTATAGTTTAAGGGACAAAATTTGTAAAAAAAATTGGAGTTTATAAAAGTTAATAAATAAATATTTGCTAATAATAAAAAAAGATTTTTAAAAAATTATTAAAAAAACATTATGGAATTTTAATCAGGTTTAACTTTTTTTAATAAATTTAAAAAGTTTTATTAAAAATTTTATAAAAAAACTTAATGGAATGTTGTTTTCTGTTATTTATATTAAAATTTTTCAAAAATAATATTAATTTTATAACCCTCTAATAAAAAGTTACAAAATTTTTAGGTTAGCAAATCGATTTTTTGAGGTTAAGTATTGAAATTAATAAAAATTTGGTGTTTTTTTTTTTAATTTTTATAAGAATTTACTACAACATACAGTTTGTTTGTTTGAAAAATTAAAAAAATTAAGATTTTTAGCTTAAAGAAGTTTATAGGTTAAAAAATTTTCAATTGTTTTTAAGGTTAGAAAAGTAAAATTTGTTAAAAACTTAGATTTTCTTTTAAAGTGTAAATAATTTGGAATGTTGGAACGAAAATTAAGTTTTAAAGACACTTTTCTAAATAAAAACAATCTTCAAAAGAGAATTTTCTATAAGAAAACAGTCGAAACGAAGACAATTTTCTATAAAGAAACTATACCCAAGAGAACTTTTGACAATAAAACTGTTTAAGTAAACACTTTTCTATAATAAAACTGAGATTAGGGAGATATTTTTCATTAAGAAAACTATCTAACAAAGACTATTTTTATAAGAAACCTATTTCCTGAAGACACTTTTCTATAAGAAAACTCTTTAATTAAATCGATTTAGAATTGTCTAACGCAGATAGTATTCTATAAGAAAACTGTCTAGTGAAGAAGCTACTTTAATAGAAAACAATTTTTTTATAAGGAAACTGTCTAAAGAAGACAAATTTCTATAAGAAAACTGTCCACGGAGATATTTTTCGAAAAGATTGTCTAACGAAGACACTTTTCTATAAGAAAATTGTCCAATCAAGACATTTTTTTATACGAAAACGGTCTAAAGAAGACACTATTCTATAAAAAACTTTCTAGTGAAAAGAATGCTGTTTTCTTAAGTTTCTCTATAAGAAAATTGTCTACTGAAGACATGATTTTATACGACAACTATTTTCTATAATAATGAAAACTATTTTCTATAATAAAACTGTCTAAAGAAGACACTATTCTATAGAAAACTGTCTAAAGAAGATTGTTTTTTGTAAGAAAACTGTCTAAAAATACAGTATTCTACAAGAAAACTGTCTAAAGAAGACTGTTTTGTATAAGAAAACTGTATAAAGAAGATTGTGTTCTATTAAAAAACTGTCTAAAGAAGACTGTTTTCTACAAGAAAATTGTCAAAAAAAGACTGTTTTCTACAAGAAAACTATCTAAAGAAGACTGTTTTCTATAAGAAAATTGTCTAAAAATACACTTTTCTACAAGAAAACTGTCTAAAGAAGACTGTTTTTTTATAAGAAAACTGTATAAAGAAGACTGTGTTCTATTAAAAAAGTGTCTAAAGAAGACTGTTTTCTATAAGAAACTGTCTAACGAATACTGTTTTCTGCAAGAAAACTGTATAAAAAAGACTGTTTTCTACAAGAAAACTATCTAAAGAAGACTGTTTTATATAAGAAAACTGTATAAAGAAGACTATTTTCTATAAGAAAACTGTCTAAAGAATACTTTTTTGTAAGTTCTTCTATAAGAAAACTGTCTAACGGAATCACTTTTCTCTAAGAAAACTGTCTATTAAAGACACTTTTTAAAGAAGACTGTTTTCTATAAGAAAACTGTCTAAAGAAGACTGATTTCTATAAGGAAACTGTCTAAAGAAGACTGATTTCTATAAGGAAACTATCTAAAGACTTTTTTCTATAAGAAAACATGATTCCGAGGACATTTTTCTATAAGAAAAGTATCTTTTCACGATATTTTTCGATAAAAAAACTGTCTAAAAAAGCGGAATTTGTATTATCTTCAGAAGACAGCATTCCATAAGAAAACTGTCTATATAAAACTGTATTCTATAAGAAAACATATTTAAGAACACAATATTCTTTAAGAAAACGGTGTAATTAAGAAAGTTTCTTACAAAATTTTAAGGTTTTTTTTAAGGTTAGAAAATTTTATATGAAAAAGTTTCGTGATTTATTTAATTTATAGATTTTAATGTTAAGGAATATTTGCCAAACTGTATTTTTTATAATATTTAAGGTTTAAATGTTAACTTGTTTTTTTTTTTTTGTTTTTTTTTTTGGGCTTTTAAGCATTTAGAGGGTTTATCAATGAGATTCTTTAGATTTTAAAGGTTTAAGGTCTTATTGGTGTTGTTTTTCATTATAAATTAAGTATATAGCTTAAATAACTATAAAAATAAAAAAAAAATAATATGTTTGCAAAAACTTTTAATTATTACACTCTTTTTACGTTTGGCTTAACTTAGGTTTATAAATATCATACTAATATTGCAATATAAATAGTTTATGTTAAAAATAAATTTCTTTTAAAAAGGAATAATGAAAAGAAAATGTAAAAATGTTCAAATGTTTTTTTTTTCTCTATAAGTGATATACAGTTAAAGAAATTTATTCGTCTTGGCCGAATTTTGCATAAAACTCAATACTATTTCTTTATAATTTCAGGAAAATTTAGGGTTTATGTTAGCTATTCTTTAAAATTTAAAAAATATATCGTTTTTTTTTTTTAATAGTATTGAGTTATTTATAATTTGAGCAGATCACAGTTTTTTGTTGTGTTTAATGTTATTAATGTCTTTTATCTAACATTATGATTTCTTCACCGCTATCGTCATTGTATTCATTTTCTTCTTCATCATCATCCATATCGTGTCTTTGTATGCCATCTTCACCGTCTTCATCGTCTGAATTTATTATATGTTTGAGATCATCTTCATCATCTTCATCGAAATAGGGTTTAATGGTCATGCCCTCTGTTTGCATAAAAAAATAAATACATCGAAAGGAAAACAACGTAGGGTCAGTAAAAAGGTAATAAAACTGTCGAAAGAAAAAGTTTTTCTATAAGAAAACTGACTAAGGAAGACCTTATTCTATATCAAAACTTTCTAATGAAGTCTCTATTCTAGAAAGAAAAACTCTCTAAGGAAGACATTTTTCTATAAGTTTTTCTGTAATAAAAAAGTCTATCAAATGCAGTTTCAATCATGAAAATTTTCTTCTATACAAAAAGTCTAATAAAGGCACTATTCTATAAGGAAACTGTTTAGCGAATACCCTTTTCTATAAGGAAACTGTCTGACAAAGACACTTTTCTATAAGAAACCTGTCTAACGAAGATACTTTTCTATAAGGAAACTTACTAATGAAGAAACTTTTCTATGAGGAAACTGTCTAACAAAGACAGTTTTCTATAACAAAATTGTCTAACGAAGACATTTTTCTATAAGAAAACTGTCTAACGAAGATACTTTTCTATACGAAAACTCTCTAACGAAGACACTTTTCTATAAGAAAACTGTCTAACGAAGACACTTTTCAATAAGAAAACTGTCTAACGAAGACACTTTTCTATAAGAAGACTGTCTAACGAAGACACTTTTCTATAAGAAAACTGTCTAACGAAGACAGTTTTCTATAAGAAAACTGTCTAACGAAGATACTTTTCTATAAGAAAACTGTCTAAAGAAAGCATTTTCTTATAAGAAAACTTTCTAACGAAGGCACTTTCCTAAAAGAAAAGAAGACACTTTTCTATAACTTGTCTAACGAAGAAACTTTTCTATAAAAAACTGACTAACGAAGAATCTTTTCTATAAGTTTTTCTATAAGAAAAGTGTCTAACGAATACACTTTACTATGACAAAACTGTAAGGGAAAAACTTTTCTATAAGAAAGCTGTTTAACAAACTGTCTAAGGAAAATACTTTTCTATAAGAAATTTGAATAACGAAGAGACATTTTGTAAGAAAACTGTCTACTAAAGGCCCCTACTTATAAGAAAACTGTCTAGCAAAGACACTTTTTGTAAGATAATGGTCTAGCGAAGACACTTTTTTATAAGAAAACTCTCTAGTAAAGCCACTTTTTGCAAGATAATTGACTAGTAAAGACACTTTCCTATAAGAAAACTCTATAGTAAAGCCACTTTTTGTAAGATAATTGACTAGTAAAGACACTTTCCTATAAGAAAACTCTATAGTAAAGCCACTTTTTGTAGTAAAGACACTATTTTATAAGCAAACCACTTTTCTAAGAAAATTATCTAGCAAAGACACTTTTTGTCTAATGACGAAACTTTACCATATGAAAACTGTCCCTCAAAAACAGTTTTCTCTAAGAAAACTATATTAAATAAAAGTTTTAAAGATAAAACTTAAGAATAAACTTAAAATTCTTTAAAAAATAAAAAAGCAAAAGTGTTCAAACTTACTTTTAATAGGAGATCTAAACAATTCCGTTTCACCATCATCACCATCATCCTCAAACAGCTCTTTACCTTTCTGAGGTAGCAAAGAGAAATTATAATAAGGTTTATCAGCACGATGACGTCTGGCCATAATAAATTGAGCACATAAAATACACATTACTACTCCGGTAATAATGGCTAAACTGGCCAAAACTATAAAAACAAAACGAGGCATGCCCATAACATGCTCATTGCGATTTAAACGGAAGACAACATTTTTAACTTCACGCGACTGCACACCAACATTAACCAAACGTGTAGTTTCCAAAAAGCGGGGAGCTTCTACTTTTAAGGTTATTTCACCGGTGGGAGCATTTTTCAAAACATAAAAACCCATGCTATCGGTGAAATTGCGTATGTATTGTTTTATTATGGGTTTAACTATGGAAACTTTGGCATGTTGTATGGGATGATTAGACCAATCCAGAACAAAGCCGGTAATAGTGGCGGTATTTTCAGGTAATAAACTGCCTATATGACCCAAAGCCTTAACCTCACTGCGTCCGGTAACCAAAGTAAAAGGAGCCAATTTAATAATACCCAAATCGGAAATTTTACCCTCTTTAACTTGTAGCTTAACAACATGAGACTCATAGTTAGGAGCACTAACTTCCAAAGCATATAAACCTTCGGGTAAAATCAATTGGAAACGAGCCTCATTACGTGTTACATTATATACCGGATTGTGGTCTATAATACGTATAAAAGCTTCTCTTATGGGTTGCTTTTGTTGATTATGTACAAAACCTTTAGCTCCTGTATCCACTAAATGTAGAAAATTTTTCAATTTCTCTATATTTTTACGCCATATGGAGGCAATATCATTTTGGGTGGGCATACTGCAGCAGGATAGACCCAATGTAAACATGGGTATATTGTACATTTTATAAAAAAGATTAGTTAAACGTTCTGTTATATCATGTCGTAAGGTGCGTGTGGAAGTAGAGCTGCACTGCAAGGGAGAAAAGTTAAATTCTGTTCTTTCGATATTATGAGCAAATTTCTCAAAGATTTGTTCTCCCTTGGGGTAGCTGTAATTGTAAATCAAATATTATTTCTAATTAAAAACAGTTTTCTTCCCAAAAACTCACCTTAATTCCGATGATCCCGCTGTAAAAGTTAACATTAAATCAAATCTTTGATTATCCAAAAATTGTATTAATAAATCTCTTCTTTTTTCTGCTTCTGGACTTAAAATACGTTCACCCAATTCATTGCCTATGACGGGATCGCAAATGGAATTGCTGTAAAGTTTTTGTTATTAAATCAAGTAGTTTTGTTATTGTTTTGTTATTGAACTTACTTATTATTGTACATTTTGAATACTGTGTCGAAATTTTCGGTTACCGGTAAGAAGTATAAGATGCTACTTTGCAATAATTTTAATACTAAAGGTTCTCTCAATTTGTAGCCTTCTATAATGTGGCGCGCTAAATTAAGCGAGATTTCTCTTCCTAAAGGTGAAGCTGAATCGAAGAAAGAGCTTAAAATTAAGATCTTATATTTACTCTCTTCGGGAGCACCAATCTGTAAGAAAGAAAAGTAAACAGTTAATGAAAATAGTTTTCTATAAGAAAACTGTCTAATGAAGACCTTTTTCTATAAGAAAACTGTCTAGCCAAGACACTTTTTACAACCTAACAAAATCACTTTTCTATAATAAAACTGTTTAGCAAAGACACTTTTCTATAAGAAAACTGTATAACAAAGACACTATTTGTATGAGAACTGTCTAGCAAAGACGTTTTTCTATAAGAAAACTGTCTAACGAAGACATTTTTCTGTATGAAAGCTGTTTAGCAAAGACACTTTCCTATAAGAAAACTGTATAGCCAAGACACTTTTCACAAACTAACAATGTTACTTTTCTAAAAGCAAATTTTACTCCAAAGGCACTTTTCTGTATAAAAACTGTCTAGCAAAGACACTTCACAATAAGAAAACTGCCTAGCCAAGACACTATTCTCTAAGAAAACTGTCTAGCAAAGACACATTACTATAAGGAAACTGTTCTCCGAAGACACTTTTCTTTAAGAAAACTTCATAAAAATCTGTTTATCAAAAATGCTTTTCCATAATAGAAATATCTAACGAAGACGTTGTTTTATAAGAAAATAGTCTGGTAAAGACATTTTACAATATGAAAACTGTCTTCCGAAGACATTATTATATAAGAAAATCAAGTATAAATCAGTTTATCAAAGACACTTTTCTATTATAAACTAAAATTCCTAAAAAATAAAGTGTTTGGAAAACACTTTTTTCAATAAGAAAATTGTATAGCAAAGACATACTTTTCTAAGGAAACTGTCTAGGGAAGACACTATTCTCTAAGAAAACTAAAATTTTCTTTAAAAAAACTCTTAAACGGAGACATCTTTCTAAGAAAACTATTATTTTTAAAAAATTTTAAAAGTTTCACTTACATCTGATGTCAATTTGATGGAATTATAATAAAAACCAAATTCCGATTCAGCATAACCAAAGGTGGCTATCTGGCCATTACGAGCCTCAAATTCCGCTAAAGTAGATCTTAATTCCGAGTTGGTATGATAGCGTGTATGAACCACATTCTCTATAATACGATAATCATTAGCCGAGGCCCAATGTTGAGGATCATCACGCATTAAAGTAATATCCAAACGCATAGAACGTTTGACCGCATCTACCTCTACCTCTTCACGTTGGGGGGTATAACTGAAATCGAAAATTTAGAATTGTTAAAAGGAAAAAATATAAAACAAAAGCTCTTTTACTTACCCATCCGCTAAAATAGTAACATTATGTCTGCCGGGTAAAGCTAATTTCCAATAATCACCATAAGTAGCCGAATAGGTGGGATGTTTGGCACCATCTAAAGTTATGGCAGCCCCTGTTACAGGGGTACCTATAGAACTGCGCACAAAACCATGAATAGCATTGTGTACCTGCTCTATAAATAGCAGTAAAGGTTCTCGATTATCCTGCCAATATTTGGGTAATTCATGAGCCATTGGGAATTTATCACAACCCAGTTCTAAAGTTAATTCCATTACCCCTGCCTTTACATAATTCCAATCTTGCATGCCACCCGTAACACTATACCATTGCGCACCATTAGTAATGCCATTGGGGAATATTTCATTTTTAAATAAGGGACAAGGATCACCCAAATGCATGGTAGGATGAGCATTGGCATATACTTTAGCTAAATGTTGAAAGAGTTCATTATCTTCGGTGGGATTTAACTTTCTACCCACATTGGCCATTCTTAAACGTGTCATGGGATCATTAAAATCATTTTCATTATCATCATAAGGATAATTGGCCACCAAAGAACCACCATGCAAATTAGCCGATAAAACAAACGGCAACGATAAAGTCCAATTCATTAAGGCCAAAACTTCCGGCTCGGTTACCTTATTAAATTTATCCGTACCATATTGATCGGGGAAATTACGATTTAAATCCACATTATTAGCATTGGCCCGACCCAAACCACTAGTCTTATCACCTTCCTTAGATATTTCATAACCATCGGGATTCATTGAATACAAAAAATGCATTCTTGTATTATTCACCATTTTCGTAATACGATCATCAAACATATAACGTTCACAGATATATTTCGTTAGAAGAAGCAGCATTTCTTTACCCACTACCTCATTGCCATGCATATTGGCAACATATTTAAATTCCGGCACACTAGGAACATGTTGACCGGGTGTAACGAATATTTCCATTACCCATAAATCACGATTTTGTACAGATTTTCCTATGGAATACAGTCTTGTTATGGACGGATAAGTATCGGCTATATCGCGTAGGAATCTGATTTAAAGGGAGGTTAGGAAAGTTTGTAATTAGAAAGATTAAATTTTTAACATTTGATTTTTAAAGTTTTTTGCAACAAATGGGTTAAGAACAGAGCAGGATATACGTTTATAACTTTAAGGTCAAAGGTCAATTTCAAAAGCTTATTTTATAAGAAAACTGTTCAGCGTAGACACTAGTATTTAAGAAAACTGTCTAGCGGAGACACTGATCTATAAGAAAACTATCAACCGAAGACATAGTTCTGTAAGGAAATTGTCTAGCAAAGAGACTATTCCATAACAAAACTGTTTAGGGAAGACACTTTTCCATAAGAAAACTCTCTTCTAGAGACACTATTCTATAAAAAAACTGTTTAGCAAAGACACTATTCTGTAAGGAAACTGTCTTCCAAGAGACTATTCTATAATAAAACTGTCTAGCGGAGACACTTTTCCATAAGAAAACACTACTTTAGAGACGCTATTCTATAAGAAAACTATCTGACATAGATGGTAATAATACTGTCTACAAAGACACTATTCTGTAAGAAAACTGTCTAGCAAAGGCACTATTCTGTAAGGAAACTGTCTCTTAAGAGACTATTCTATAATAAAACTGTCTAGCGGAGATACTTTTCCATAAGGAAACGCTGTTCTAGAGACACTATTCTATAAGAAAACTTTCTGACAAAGACTATACTGTCGTGTGTAATATTACGGTCTTTGTCCGTAATAATACTGTCTACAAAAAGACACTATTCTTTAAAAAAAACTGACTAGCAATGACACTATTATGTAAGGAATCTGTGTTCCAAGAGAATATTCTAGAAAGCACTGTTCTAGAGACAATATTCTATAAGAAAACTATCTGACAAAGACTGTAATAGTACTGTTTACTAAAGAAACTATTATGTAAGAAAACTGTCTAGCAAAGACACTATTCTGTAAGGAAACTGTCTCCTAAGAGACTACTCTATAATAAAACTGTCTAGCGGAGACACTTTTCCATAAGAAAACACTGTTCTAGAGATACTATTCTATAAGAAAACTATCTGACAAAGACTGTAATAATACTGTTTACAAAAAAAAACTATTATGTAAGAAAACTGTCTAGCAAAGACACTATTCTGTAAGGAAACTGTGTTCCAAGAGAATATTCTAAATAGAACTATCTAGCGGTGACACTTTTCCATAAGAAAACACTGTTCTAAAGACAATATTCTATAAGAAAACTATCTGACAAAGACTGTAATAATACTGTTTACAAAAGAAACTATTATGTAAGAAAAGTGTCTAGCAAAGACTCTATTCTGTAAGGAAATTGTCTTCCAAGAGACTATTCTATAATGGAACTGTCTAGCTGAGACACTTTTTCATAAGAAAACATTGTTCTAGAGTCACTATTCTATAAGAAAACTATCTGACTAAGACTGTAATAATACTGTCTACAAAAGACACTAGTCTGTAAGAAAACTGTCTAGCAAAGACTCTATTCTGTAAGGAAACTGTCTTCCAAGAGATTATTCTATAATAGAACTGTCTGGCGGAGACACTTTTTCATAAGAAAACACTGTTCTAGAGACACTATTCTATAAAAAAACCATCTGACAAAGACCATAATAATACTGCCTACCAAAGTGGCTATTCTGTAAGAAAACTGTCTAGCAAAGATACTATTATGTAAGAAAACTGTCTTCCAAGAGACTATTATATAACAGAACTGTCTAGCGGAGACACTTTTCCATAAGAAAATTCTCTTCTAAAGACACTATTCTATAAATAAAATATCTAATAAAGACTGTAATAATGCTGTCTACCAAGGACACTATTCTTTAAGAAAACAATCTAGCGATAAGAGAACTGTTTTCTATAGAGTATTTTCTTATAATTCCCATTTAGTTTACAACAAATATTTTATAATAATTATAAAGAAAGATATACAAACTTTTCCATGGACGTAAAATTATGATGTTCAAATTTGGTAGGCGTTAAAAAGCCGCCATTTTTCTCAATATTCTCAGCAGTATCGGCACGTTCAACTTTTAACTTACGGAAATCACCTAAAATGATATATAGTGAAAAGAAGTGATCAAAATGACAAGAAAATAAGTAAAATTTTTGTGATAAAAATGGATGCAAACTTAAAAAATGATTTATAAATAATAATTTAGCCACTCCCCCTTTTATTTCAACTACAAAATGGTGCTTATAATAATAATAAAATGTTAATTAAATGAGAGAAAATTAAAGTACAAATGAAATGAAAATTTTAAAAATTTTATAAAATAATATTCTTTGTTGTTTTGTTTTTAGGTTTTTGCTTAATAAATTTTATTTATTTAGCAATTAATCGTTACACGTTACATACACAGAGATTAGTTGTTTTTAATTATAAACAATAATAATTGCAATATTACATTTATATATATAATTAAATTTTTTGATATTTGTTTGTTTTTATTTTTATTATTTTTTTTATTATTAATTGTTAAGGTTACATTGTTTTTAGGAATTACTAAGAGAGAGAGAGAGGAGTTTTAGTTAAAAAGTCGTATTGTTTTTGTTTTTAAATAACAATTTTTGTAAAAAAAAATGTTTGATAAGTTTTAGATTTGAGTTTTTTTTAAATTTGTTGGGATTTTGTAAAGTTTTTATTAAATTTGAGACGCATTTTTTAAACAAGTTTTTGTGTCAATAAAATGTTAATTTTTTTTTTTGAGAGTTTGTTTGTAAATATGGAGAAGATGTAAGATGTTTAAAGAAAAATGTTTTAAAAGAAAACGACATTTAATAAAAAAACAAAAAATTGTGTAAAATTTTAAAAAGAAAACAAAATGTGGGAAAGAAATATAAATTAAATTAAAAACTAATTGAAAATAAGTTAAAAATTTAATGCAAATCGAAAAATTATTGATGCTTATTGTAAAGCTCAGAGTTGGCATCACTGTTTAATATTTGCTTTTAAGATCGTTAGTCATTTAACAGTGTTGTCTATACTATAAGCGTGTAGTGCTGTCAATTTACAAAATTTTCTTATTTATAAGTGAAAATATACTGATCTATGTGTCTTAATTCGAAACAAAATCTGACAGGTCTTAATCCCATCACTGATATCACCAAGTTGATCTCAATTTCGATCTTTCATAATTAATTTTTTAGCCAGTTCGTCTGTGTGAGTAAAGACACTGAAAGAATTAAATTTATTTTCGTTAAAGTCTATACTAAGACCGATTTTTAACAGATCAAAATGCCGGCTAACTGATCTTAATCCTTGAACAAATTTAGAGCAAGTTTCTCTTCACTCTGTTGCGCTCCTTTAGAACTATCACACTCTCTTTTCATGTTTCTCGATCTTGATCAGAATTGAGTTTTTAATGTGAATACTTAGTTTTCTTGGATTTCGGTTCAGTTTTTAACAGATCAAAATGACGGCTAACTGATCTTAATCTTTGAACAAATTTAGAGCAAGTTTCTCTTCAGTCTGTTGCGCTCATTTAGAACTATCTCACTCTCTTTTCAATGTTTCGGTTCAGTTTTCAGCTTGAATGTTAGCTTATCGATCTTAATCCATACTGGAAGTCTAGCTATACAACGATCGTCAAAACAATGAAACAATTGACATAATTTCATAACGAAACTTTTCCAATTCGAACCAAGAGAGTACTTTTAGATAATTTATCAAAATCGAAGTCAAATCCCCGAGTCTGATAGGACTCAGTCACATCCCTTATATCCCAAAGTTCATCTCAATCTTTATCAGTCACAGTTTCTTTTCCAAGCCATTCGTGTGTGTGAGTAAAGAGACTTCGAATGAATTTGATTTATAATCGTTAAGGTCTGATCTTAAATTCCATCAAAATGCTAGCTAACTGATCTCAAACTTTGAACACTTTTAAAATAAGTTTCTCCTCATTTTGTTGCGCTCATTGAGAAGTATTTCATTAGCAATCGTATCTCTCCATCTAGATGAGAACTATGTTTTTAATGTGAGCAGTTTTTTTGGATTTCGGTTCAAATTTCAGATCGTTATATAAGCTAAGCGATCCTAATTCGTAGGCAAGTCTAGAACATATTACACCCCATTGTCGCGAGTTTATAGCGAACTTTTTCATTAAGCATCTTATGACTTTATACTGATAAATCTTGGATTTCCTAGGATTTAGGTTGAGTTGTTCTAGGACCGATTTGTAGCCTACTTGATCCCATAAACTTTCCATTTTGAATCTAATATCGATCATGAAGTCGAACTTTATATCGATCTTGAAAGTTGTTTACGATAACAAAGGTCATTTAATCATGAATGTCGTGAGCTCCGATTTGATACAAATTGAAACTGGGACCGAATACAAATTGAAATCTGGGACTGATCAATATTGTTAACTTTACAACTTGTTATTAATCTTCTTTAGAGACCTCTTAAGACCTTAACGATTACCATAAGTCCTTGAGGGATTAGTTACTCTGTAACTTTATGAGAAAACGGAAATGATTGATCTCTTTCTCTGGAATAGAACAAAGTAATCCCTCTGATTCCTTTAGAATGTAACTGAAAAAGATTTCGAATTGACTTCGAAACGACAACATTAAAAAAACTCCATATAAAATTGATCCGTCCATTCTCTTTTTAAAACTTTTTGTAAAATATGTACCAGTTAATATTTTTTGTAATTATTACAAAATGTGTTAAGAAAAAACATTTTTTTTATAAATTTTTAAACACTTAGCAACTGCCCCCAGTATGTTGTCAAAGAATGACTATATTTTGCTAACATGCCATCATGTAGTCGAACATGTTGCAATTGTTGTATGTATGCTTTTCAGTTCCCAAAAGTGATTGTACACAAAATGACCAATGCATGTAAATGCAATCAAAAGGAATAAATATTGACTGACATTTTAAAAAGACATTCGCAAACAGTAAAAAATATTAAACAAAATATTTTACTGCTGATGAGTAATGTTTAAATTTTTAATGATAATGGTAAAAAAATGTGATTCAGAGAGTTAAGGAGATCCGAGGTCAGCATCTAAAGACACCAGGTGCCCAGAATAAACAGAAAAAAAACTCGACAAATGTTTGTGCCTCGAGAAAGTTTTTAAAAAACTTTACTTTTTAAGCATTCTTCCTTATTTTTGAAGTATAAAATATTCTCTTTGTGTCGATCACTGATATAATTTTCTGTGCAGCTGTTAAAATTGAGAGAAGAGGAAATACTGGATCGCATGCAAGTAACCTTCGAACATCATTGATGAAATGAAATCAAACTCAGGGAACATAG
Organism: Lucilia sericata; assembly: GCF_015586225.1. Taxonomy (NCBI): domain Eukaryota; kingdom Metazoa; phylum Arthropoda; class Insecta; order Diptera; family Calliphoridae; genus Lucilia; species Lucilia sericata. Next base: position 27,574 of record NW_023994942.1, read on the forward strand.
TTTTTCTAAATCTTGTCAGGGGTAAAAACTTTCAGCTGAACTCTTCCGATCTTACATGAAACAGAAAGTTCTATCTAGTCGATCTTTAATCTCGTTATAAAAACTCAACTTGAATAGGAAAGTAAAATTAAATAGCGAATTCTTAAACCTCTCTTCTGATCTTGCATGAAACATAAAGTTCTCAATTGCACTGCAAATGTGTTTCGAAAATAAAGAGCGAACTCTAAAACAAATAATTTATGGGCACAAAGAGATCGACAGAAGATCATATAGTCTTAGAATAAAGCTAATAGACAACATCTTCCTAGTCAATCTTTAGTCTATAATCAAAACAAGAAATTGCCGATCTCATTTCCAAACATCAATAGGAAATATCATTTTGCGGGAGTCTGGAATAATCCCGTTATACAATTGTATCCTTTTTTACGATCATAATAAGTCTTGAATAATCCCGTTGTACAATTGTATCCTTTTTTACGATCACTATAGAGAAAATAAGTCATAGAGACCGGTCTCTTTTTCAAACATAAATGGAAAATATCATTGAATGGGAGTCTGTAATACTCCACTAGAGTAGTGGTGTGTATCTCATTTAACGATCATTATAGAATTTACTTCACTGAATTAGAAAATAAGTCAGAGAGATCACTAAGTGATCATGCTAGCTCTAATAGAGCCGGTTAAAGGAAAATTTTATGAACAAATTGAAAAGTTCTAGATCATTAGTTTCCTTCTTAACGATCACGACAGATTGATAGACTTGGCGATTGTTTATGGTGCAACGAAATACGATGGTCACTTAAAAAACGATCAAGCTTAACATGGACAGTTTAAAGATCGAAAAGGCAAATAGATGGATATTTTAAGATCGTTTGTTTCTCTTTTAACGATCACTGCTGAACAATATTGATTTCATTGATTGATTGATCTAGCTCAACTTAGACAGTTTAAATATCGAAAAGGCAAAAAGGTGGATACTATAAGATCGTTTGTTTCTCTTTTATGAATAAATTGAAACGTTTAAGATCGTTTGTTGTCCTTTTAACGATCACTGCTGAAATTTCTAAATTTAAAAAACGATCTAGCTCAACTTAGACTATTTAAAGATCGAAAAGTCAAAAAGGTGGAGATTCGTTTGTTTCTCTTTTATATATAAATTGAAACGTTTAAGATCCTTTTAACGATCACTGCTGAACTTTCGTGATTTAAAAAACGATCTAGCTCCACTTAGACAGTTTAGGAGGGAGGTTTCAAGATCGTTTGTTTCTCTTTTATGAATAAATTGAAACGTTTAAGATCGTTTGTTGTCCTTTTAACGATCTCCGCTAAACTTTCTAGATTTAAAAAACGATCTAGTTCAGATTAGATAGTTTAAAGATCGAAAAGGCAAAAAGCTGGATATTCAAGATCATTTGTTTCTCTTTTAATAATTAATTGAAAAATTATAGATCGTTTGTTTCCCTTATAACGATCACTTTTAGAAAGCAGGCTTGGTGATCGATTAAGTTTCAAAGAACGGTGATCTCTTAAAAGAACGATCAAGTTTAAACTTTAAACTTGATCGAAAAAGCAAAAAGGAGGATATTGTAAGATCATTTGTTTTTTTTTTAACGATCAATAGAAAACTTTTTCTAGATTTTAATTAAAGATTTATGAACGTTTAAGGATTAAAGTAATCATAGTGATCATTCTGACTGAATTTGGACATTTTAAAGATCGAGAATTGAAAAATAAAGAGATTTAAAGAATAAATTTAAAAGAATTGTTTAAAATTGTATCTTTTTTCAACTTCCTTGTTAAGTATGCATAGATCAGTATAAAATTTATAAACAAATAACTAGAATTGCAGTTTTTTTTAATACAATTCAAAAAAAAAAGTGATTTTGTTTAAACAAAATGGTGAGTAGAATTTTGAAACAAATAACATAAAATGTATTAAGTATTCAAAACAAACAACCAAAAATAAAAACACAATTAATTAAAATAATTTCAAATAAAAGACAAAACACATTAGAAAATATAAAACCAAACAAATATATAAAGACAAAAACACATTAAATTCAAAACAAAGATTTTAAAAAAGTAACAAATATTTTGGAAATTAAAAAAAAAAAATAAACGTTTTTTTTTGTTTTGTTCCTTATATTCAAATTATTTTAAATATTAAAATGAATATGTGATAGTTTATGTTGTAGTAAATATTTTCAATTATAATATGTGCGTTTTATTATTTGTTTTAATTATTAATAATAATAGTAGATTTTCTTTTGCATTTTACTCTTTATAATCAACGCTATACATAATGCATAAAATTTTATAATTTATATTTTATAATATATTTATAAAAAAAAACATAAAAAATATACAATATTTTACAAAGACATTATAAAAATTTCATTTTTAAATAAAATAAGCCAATATTTATTAATTTAAATATGAATTTTGTTTATAGGAAATAATTTTGCTAAAATAACTAGTTTAAGGAAATGTAAGTGATTTTTTGAAAAGAAAAAAATTATACAAAAAAAAATGCAAAGTGTTTGTGGTAAGAAAATAAAAGCCAAATGTGATCTAATTAATAATATAAAAATAAAAAACATAAGAAAAACAGGTGAAGTGATCATAAACATAACAAGTGAGAGAGTATCAATTACAGGTATAAAATAACAAGCATAAGTGAGAGTGTGGTTTAAAGAGAAAGTGAAAGAGTGTTACAAATACAGAAAATTAAAATAAAAAAATTATTAGAGCAAGCTTAGTGTAACAGGAGAGTGTGATATTCAAATGTTAAGTGCTGCCAATTTATAATTAGTGATAAATAAATTGTTGTTGTTTTTAGAGGTTTAAAGTAGTTTATTTTAAGAGAATAACAAAAATTTATTAATTTGCTCTAAATATATGCTGAATTTTTATTAACAAATGTTAAAATTTTTAACAAATTTTCCTAAAATTTGTTCATTTCTAGCTAAATTTATATAAATTTTAAGCTAAATTCTATAAAATTTATATTATTTAATAAAATTTATTAAACTTGGCTTAAATTTTTAATAAATTTAAAAAGTTTTATTAAATTTATATTTTTTAATAAAATTTATATTATTTTATTATTATTCATAAAATGTTTCTAAATCTAGTGATTTAATTAAAAAGCAATTGAGATTTTGTATGTCTTTTCAAAAAGTGCTGCCATTTATTATATTCAAAACAAGAAACTGAGAAATTATGTTAAAAAGCTTAAAGCTTAATAATACGTATAAGATTAAAAAACTTTATAACAGAAAATTTTAAATTTCCGCTAAAACAATTTCAATACAACTGTTTTTTGGTATTATAATGTCTTAAAATGTGTTATAATGGCATTATAATCTATTATAATGGTATTACACTCCATTATAATGGTATTATAACATATTATAATCCATTATAATGTAATTATAATTTATTTTACTCCATTATAATAGATTATAAAGTATTATAATCCATTATAAAGTATTATAATCCATTATAATGGTGTAATAATGTATTAAAACTGAACATAATGTATTATAATGACATTATAACGTATTATAATGGTATTACTATGTATTAAAACTCATTATAATGACAGTATTGTGCATTAAAACTCATTAAAATGACATTAGAATGTATTTTAACCCATTATAATGTCATTATAATATATTATATTCTATTATAATACATTATATTGCCATATAATACAAGCCTATTATAATGGCAATATAATGTATTAAAGCCCGTTATGTTTTAATTATAACGCATTTCAACCTATTATAATATATTATAATTCATTATAATAGTATTATAATGGCATTATAATGTATTATAATATATTATAATGACATTATAACGTATTTAAAGCCATTATAATGGCATTATTATGTATTAAAACTCATTATAATGATATTATAATGCATTATAGTCCATTAAAATGCCATTATAGTGTATTATAAGCCATTATAATGGCAATATAATGTTTTAAAACCTGTTATAATATATTATAATCTATTATAGTAGTATTATAATGACATTATAATATATTATAATGTATTAAACCCCGTCATAATGGTATAATTATGTATTAAAACTCATTATAATAATATTAAGTGCATTATAGTCCATTAAAATGCCATTATAATGTATTATAAGTCATTATAATGGAATTATAATATATTATATTCTTTTATAATGGCATTATAATGTATTAAACCCCCTTATAATGGCATAATAATGTATTAAAACTTACTATAATGACATTATAATGTATTAAACCCCATTATAATGACATAATAATGTATTATAACCTATTATAATGGTAATATAATGTATAAAAACCCATTATAATGGCCTTATAATGTGTTATAATCCATTACAATGAAATTACAATCCATTATAATTGTATTATATCTTAAGACAATCCATTATAATGGTGTTATATTTTGTATAACTGCTTTTGATGCTGAACAATTTCTGTATAACGGCTTTTCTAAAGAAAATATTCTGTTTAACATTTTTTTCTGTATAACATTTTATTTTTGTATAGAAAACGTTCTGCTTATTAATTTTAATTTTTAAATCCTGTTCATTAACAGTTCAGAGTTTAATATAATTCATAAACTCTCTTCATGCTTCAGTGTATTTTGCTGTACACTAAAGCAAAAGAGAGTCAAGAAACTGGTTCTACAAACTTGTTTTAAATTTACAAAATGAAACTAAAATCTAAACAAAAAAAATATTTAAAATTAAAAAATAAAAACGAGATTTCTTTTATTCAAATTCTCTCTTAAAACGAGTGAAAAAAATCAATATAAAATTTTTGTTATTCTCTTAAGAAAAAAAAAAAATAAGAAAAATCCAAAAAAGTTATACAAGTAAATGTGTATGAAAATGTAGCTGTAAAATGAAATCGAATGTATGTTTGTGTGTGAAAAAAAATATTTTCCTTAAAAAGGAAAATATCTTTAAAAAAACATCAATGTTGTTTTGGTAGCGTTTCTTTTTTTCGGTTCATAAGTGTTTTCGCAACATTGATGTGTGTGTGTTTTTTTGGTTTCGTTTAAAATCTATCAACAACAATTAAAAGAAAATTTATAAAATATAAATAGACTAAAACCACTTTGGATAATTTAATGTCTAAAAAAGTATGGACTATAAAAACTGCTTATACCATCATAGTTGGTCTCAATGGGTGACAAGGTAAAGTCCAAACGCTGAGCCACATTGTTGTCATTTTTAATATGGATTTGTTGTGGTACACTGGCCTGGTAACTGTAATATAAATATTTTCGTTTGTTTTGTTGTTTTGGAAAAGAGAAAAAGACAAGATATAAAAACAAAACAAATATATAGTAAATGTAAAACAAGTTTTAAATAAATTATGCAATTTTACACTAAATATTTATATAAATAACAAATAAAATAAATAAATAAAAAAAAACAAATATGGAAATCCTACCCGAATGCCAATGCTTGTATATTATAGATGCCGGGAGTAAGTAAACGCCAATATTCTCCTCTACGTGTTGTACGTATGGGTTTATCTTCCAAACCGGATACCACAATGGTTGCATCATTTATCGGATAACCGTTGACATCTTTAACAACACCTTTAACACCGATATGAGCCAATTTTAAAAGTTTCAAAAGACTGCGTTTATTACGTTGCCATTCGGCTGGCAATGTATTGGCCGATGGATATTTACAACATGACAGCTCAATGGTTAATTCAAAACAATTACTAAAGGCGTAATTGAAATCTTGCATGCCACCGTTTAGCTCATACCAATGAGCACCATTTGTTATGCCATTCGAAAATGTGTCATTGCAATTGTTGCCCTTGCGCATAATGGGATTGTTGTCGGCGTACGTGTGAGCCATAAGTTTGAAGACGCGATCGTCGGGTGTCAAACTTTCCTCACAGCATTCGTGATGGGCACTAATGGTAAATATAAGTGAGGTATTTTTGTTTTTGGTATTGGTTGAAGGGTTTTTTTTGCAGATTTTAAAATTTTTTTTACTAATCGAAAAACTTGTGGGTGATAAAATGATATACAATTGCAGAAATTATATAAATATCCAAATCTGAATACCATATTTTCTATAGAAAGTTTAAGTTTAAACAAACTAAATTATAATGAATTATAATTGCGTTATAATATATTAAAAACCATTATAATGGAATTATCAAATTATCAAGAGTTATAATCTATTATAATGGTATTATAATGTGTTATAATCCATTATAATTCGTCAAAATGTGTTATAATCAATTATAATACCATTTTAATGTATTGAAACCCATTATAATAGCATTAGAATGTATAATAAGAAATTATAATAACTTTATAACGTAATAAAACCCATTATAATGGCATTATAATTTATAACGATCCATTTAATAGTATTATAATGCATTGTATTCCATTATAATAACATTATAACATTTTTAAATGCATTATAATTACATTATAAAGTGTTATGATCCATTATAATACATTATATTATGAAATAATCTATTATAATCGCGTTATAATGTATTAAATTCCATTATAATAACAATATAATGTACTAAATGGAATTATATTGTCATTAGACTGTGTTATAATCCATTATAATACTATATATTATAATGTACTAAATTCTATTATATTGTTGCTATACTGTGTTAAAATCCATTATAATGGCGTTATAAAGTATCACAGTTCATTATAATGACCGTATTATGCACTGTAATGGGTTATAATATATTAAAATTCATTATAATACAATTATAATGTGTAACGATCCATTGTAATAGTATTATAATGAATTGTAATCCATTATAATGTGTTATAATTCATAACTATTTATAATCCATTATAATGCCACAATTAGGTATTATAATCCATAATGAGTTATATTAATGGTTGTGTTACAACCCATAATCAGTTATATTATTGTATAATTTATTATAATGTATTACAGCCTATTATATTTTCATTATAATAACTTTATAATGTCTAACGGTCCATTATAAAGTGTAATAATCCATTATAATAACATTATAATTTAATAAACTTTATTATAATGGCATTATAATGCATTAAACTCCATTATAATGAGTCATTATCAATTATAATAACATTATAATATATTAAAATCCATTATAATGACATTATAATCTGCTATAATCCACTATAACATTAAAACGTTTTATAATCCATTATAATGCCAAAAACTCTACAAAGTTATAAATCAAAATTAAATTGGAACTATAAAAAATTTCCATAATTGCAATGAATGTAAATTTTTTTTGGATTTATGCTCTATTCCCACAAGTTTTTGTTTAGTTTTTTTCCTCATTCTCTAATTAAACAATTAATAATAAAAGTTCTCTAAAAACTTACATGGAATTATCATAAGGATAGCTGGCCACAATGGCACCACCATGGAAATTGGCGGACAAAACAAATGGTTTATTTAAAATCCATTCGATAAGGGCGGCTGTTTCAGGTTGTCTAGTTTGAGCGCGTAATTGAATTTGCTGTTGGGTCTCCAAACGATCGGGAAAATCACGATTTAAATCAACACCGGCGGCATTGGTGCGACCAATATAATGGGGTAACGATTCACAATTGCCTTCCTGGAAAGAGAGAACAAAAGAAATAACAAAAATTAAAGAAATGTTTTTAAACAAATTTTATTAAATTAAAATGTTTAATTTTAAGTGGTTTTTATTTAAGTTTTTCTACTACTTATAATAAATATATTTCCCGTCAATTGCACTTAATGATAAAATATTATAAAATAATATTTAATTTAATTTTTGTTTTACAGACTCAATAGGGAATTCCAAAAAAGGGCGTCCAAATTAGAAAATATATATTAATAATTCCAGAAATAAAACGTTAAAGGCTGATACTGAATCTACTTAAGATTAGGTACACCTTTTTTATGCCCTCTACTGTAGTATTTCTTTATAGCAAATTTCATTTGTTTTTTACGATAATTAAAACGGTTACACAAATTTTAATTCCTCCTACAAATAAACCAACAACTTGCTAACAAATTATGCATAAAAATTAGCATAACGGCCTTTTTTCAAAACAAAAAACTGGCAAATTTACTATAAATTTATGTTTTTTCTGCTATTTGCTTAGGCTCTTAAAAAAATCAATAATTACAACAAAAAAAAAATTCAACAAAAATGTTTCTGTAGTATTTTTTGTTGAATTTCAAAATAGCAATTGATTGATTGGCAGAAGTAATTTATTATAGATAAACACAATTACGACTGTTGCATTACAAAATGTTTAAGTACATACAACAAAGTATAATTGAATTTTGTATAAATAGATTTTAAGCTTTGAAAAAAACAAATATTTCAATTAGATTTTGGGCTATAGTAGCAAACATGTTTTGCGGCTTTAAAGGCGGAAAAAAACATAGAAAATAGCATGAATTAATTTTGTAAACAAAAGCAAATAACTACTACAAATGACAACTGACAAATTCTAGATTAAATTTGAAGCAGAGATGTATACATTTTCTATAGAATTTTTGTTAAAATGAAAAATTTTCATAAATAATTTATTAAACAGAATATTTTATGTAGAAAAACTTCTTTAAAGAGAAAATTTTCCATAAAATACAAATTATAATCTTATTATAGTGCATTAAAAACTATTATAACGTATTAAAAATCCTTATAATGATATTATAACGTATTATAATATATTATAATTGTATTATAACTTATTATAATATGTTATAATCCATTATAATGTGTTAAAATACATTATAATGGTATTATAACATATTATAATCTCTTATAATTTTATAATAATATGTTACAAATCGTTACAAATGTATTACAATATATTATAATGTATTAGATTCTATTATAATGTGTTTTAATCTATTATAAGGGTATTATAATGTTTTTATAATCCATTATAAAGATATTATAAAGTTTAATGGTGTATTATAATAGAATTTGTATGTGTTATAATCCATTATAATGGCATTAAACTATATAATAATGTATTATAATGTGTTATTATTCTTTATTAAGGTATTATAATCTATTACAATGTGTAATGATTCATTATAATGGCATTATAATATATAATAATGTCATTATAATGCCATATAATCCATTATAATGATATTATAATGCGTTGAAATCCATTATAATTGAACTATAATGCATTATAATTTATTATAATCACATTATAATGCGTTATAATCCATTATAACATATTATACTGTCATAAAAATACGTTATAATCCATTATAACATATTATAATGTATTGAAATCCATTATGATTTAATTATATTTATTATAATGACATTATAATGTATTATAATGCGTGTTATAATGGATTATATTGATAGTTACCATTATAAAAGCATTATAATGTATTATACTCTGTAATAATGACATTATAATATGTTTTAATCCATTATAATCAAAATAAAATTCTTTCCTATAAATCTTTCCATCACTGCTGCAAATGTAACCAAAAACAGCCAGAATGTGTCTGAGAGAGAGAGTGTGTACTTAAACAAAGTGAGAGTTAATGTTTTATAAAGTTAGAATTAAAAAAAGAACAACAAAATCAAATGACAATTGTTATAATATTATAAATTATATTTAGAAAATAGAATAATAAATAAACGACATTATGTTCTGAGTGTGTGTTAGTTTTAGTGCTTAATAATAATGGTTGTCATCAACACTTGAGTAAATAACGGTATTAGTCGTAAAGTGAGTATTACGACAGAATGGGAAAAGGAATAAAAAAAAACTAACAGACATTTCAAAGATGTCAACTGTTTAAGAAAAAAAATATTGTAATTGGAAGATATTTGAGTGTTTGTTATTAATTTTATAACAATTTTTTAAGACCAAATCTTTGTTTAAAAACAAATTATTTAATTATTATTTTGTTTAATTACCAGTTATCACGAATACCATTATTATTTTATATTTTTTATTCCGCCTGTTAATACTATTATCATAAAAATCTCTGATCTAATAAATATATTTCAGTTTTTTTCTAGAATTATTAGCAATATACATATTTTTTTATAAAATACTTATAAATACCAAACTGCGTTTTTGTTTACATACCATAAATTACTTATAATCATGAATGAAATGTAAACACTAGAGAATTGAAAAAAAAAAAAAACTAGAAAAACTACATATTTTATTATATTTAAAAAATAACATTAACCATATAGGGAATTAAACCAAATCGAAGTAAAAAAATAGTTCAATGCTCTTTTAGGTTACATTTTTAGGAGCTTAAAAGACTTTGCATTAACAAACATAAAATTTTTAATTATTTAATAGAAAATATAAAAAATTTTTCGTCTGTTTTATGCTTCCAAAAGTTCATTACTCCCACTTATTAAACAAATAGTTTTTAATTATTAATTAAAAATTTACAAATTTTGCAAGAAATTACCTTTTTGGATTAAAAGATCTCTACAGTAGCAAATTAATAATTAATTTTTAAATTTGTTTAACAAATATTAACACATTTTCTTTTTGAAATTAGAGCATTTGATCTATAAATGGTAAATTGCAGCAAATTTACCAAATGTTTAGGGATTCAAAAGGTCAATAATCCTACTTAATTTACAAAATAGGTACCGGTATTACTTCATAAATAAAGTTATTTTATAACTTATTAAAATTCATTATAATAAGATATAAGGGCATTATAATGTATAATAATTCATTAAAATAGTATTATAATTCGTTATAATGACATTATAATACATTATAATGGAATTACAAAGAATTATAATCGATTATAATGACATTATAACATATAACAATTGATTATAATATATTATAATCGATTATAATGGCATTATAATCCATTATCACATGCAATGATCTATTATAATGGTATTATCAGCTATTATAATTCATTATATTTATATTATAATATGTTATTATCAGTTATAATGATGTTATTATGCGTTATAATCCATTATAACATGTTATAAATTCAGTATAAGGCATTATAATGTGTTATAATATATTATAATGCGTTATAATAGATAATAATAGCGTTATAATGGCCTTACAATATGTTATAATTCATTATAATGGTATTATAGCTTGTTATAATATTTTATAACTAATTATAATGACTTTATAATGTATTATAATTGATTATAATGACAATATAAAGTATTATAATCAGTTATAATGTCATTATAATGTGTTATAATACATTATAATCATATCTTAATATGTAGTGATCCATTATCATATGTCGTAATTCATTATAATGGTATTATAACTTGTTATAATATGTTATAATTGATTATAATGACATTATAATGTATTATAATTGATTATAATGACAATATAATGCATTATAATCAATTATAATGTCATTATAATGTGTTATAATCCATTATAATGGTGTTATAATGTACTTTTATCCATTATAATGTATTATAATCTATTGTTACGGTATTATAATGTGTCTCAGATCATTGTAATGTTATTTTAGTGTCTTATAATCCATTCATAAGAAAAATGTTTATATAACATTTTATTTTTTTCAAAATTTCTGTTTTTTATAAAAATCTGTAGAACATTTTCAGTTAAAATATCAACTTTTTTTGTAAAACCCTTAAAAATTTACCCAAAATCCCCCAAAAATTCAACAAAACAAAAATTTCAAACATTTATCAATGTCACCTAAAAATTATATTCATAAACATGTGATCAAATTGTTTAAACAATTAAAAATTTTGTTAGGTTTTTTTTTCACTGCTGCCGTTAAAAATTATTTGGCTTATTTGAAATTAAGGCACGCTTTAAGCATTTTAAACATTTCCCTCTATAAAAAAATCGAACAAAAAACAAATTGTCAAAAAAAAATAGACAATAAACTAATAATAAACAATTTCGCCATTTAACACTGCCGGAGCCAACGTACTCGCACACATTATGGCCTTAGCAAAAACACACTTTAACAAAAAAATAAACAAACTAACTAATAGCAAGTAAACTTTAGACTAAAGCGTCTAAATAATTTAAACATTTAAGTGCATTATGTGTGTTAATTTAAGTTAAACTGAATAAAAACATTAAAAATCATATTAAAAAGCGAAAGTCACGTTATCAAATAGAAAAATCATAAGAAATACCCAAAAAAAAACATTAAAAAAAATATTATTAAAATTAAATCTAAAATACCAACATGTCTTTAAACATAGAATTAAACACAGCCTACAATTATTTATGCATAACTGCCTTTTTTTTTAACTTGAAAAGTTTAAATAACTGAAATCCAAAACCTTCAAAATGTTCATCACTAAATTATAAAATAAACATTAATGCTTAGAAAGACATAAACTATTGTTTAATGCTTAATAGTCATGGATTAGAATCGTAAATTGTTCTCTGATTTTTAGAAAATTTAAATTAACGGAAATTTGTTAAACTTTGGAGGCAAATTAATTCTTTCAGTGTACACTCAATCTAAAATTAATCTCATTTTGGTTGGTTCCTGTTTAGTTAAGATCAGTAGAAAGGCATTAGTTTAGAATAAATCTGTATTAAAAGCTCTTAAACCAAAGTAGCGAAGACATAATAGATCATTTAGTCAAGTCACAAATCTAGTTGAAAGTTAACGTTCACTAAGGAAGTGTTTTCGCTCTCTTTTATCTCAATAAACTCTGTAAAAGAGAGGTCTAGTTTTCACCATATTTTGTTGAAGTAAACTTTCAGTTAACTGAGACTGAGCTTTTACGGCATCTAGTGCTGATGATAAAAGATATCTGGTTAATCTTTAACTAAGAAGTTTTTCCCAATTATATTAAAGCTAATATTTTATTATATATAACTTTTAAGTGAAAGCTTTATATAAAAAGCTCTTTTTTTAAACCAAAATTTATTATGCGACCAAGTTTGGTCCAAAGTTAAACACTGATGTTCCTTAATCCATTTAATTTCTGTTATTAACCTAAAAGCTTTATATGCAAAGGGAATCTAGTGCTGATTATAAAAGTTATCTTTTTAAAATTTCAACTAAAAAGCTTTTTTTATAACTAAGCTTTTAGTTTGTCATATCTAACGTGCATGCGAAAGCATAAAGCTGAAAAGCTCCTTTTTTGGAAATCTTGAGCTGATTTGTTTGTATATAATTTACGTTATTAAGCTTAAAGCTTTATGGGCAAAGCTTTTAGGGACTCTAGTACTGATGATAAATCTTATCTGGTTAATCTTTATCTAAAAAGTGTTGCTCAAGTATAGCTAAACTTTTATTTAATTAAAAAGCTTTATCTAAAAAAGCTTATTGTTAGGAATCTACAGCTAATATAGTGAAAGCCTAGAAACATGTTCAGAAATGTAATTCATGTGTTTAAACTGGATCCAATTTTGAAACAACTATTTTATATTTAAAACTTTAAGTGAAAAGCTTTTTAACTATCTACCGTTCATGGTAAGCAATATGGCGATGTTATGTGTTACCAAGTAAACAGTTTCTGAAACGAATTTCTCTGAAATTTAATGAATTATAGTGTCGACAAAACGAATTTGTGGAAGTGAAACGAATTTATCGGAAACTTCATAAATAAAAGCTCAATTTATCGTGTTGACATTAAAAGTTTATGTGAAAAAGCTTTTTTTCGAAACTAAGCTTGATGATGACCGTTTGTATTGAAAAGGTAAGTAAACAATTAAACCAGTTTACCAGTGAACAATTCTCTACAAACGAATATTTCAGTTATTACAATTACAACTTTCTATAGATATAGGTTTCAATTGTATCAAGAGAGCTTTAGTAGGCGAAATTTATTCAATTTGAACTTTTGGCATAGAATTTTTAATAGATTTAATAAATTTGTTAGTTTTAACAGTTCTTTTTGTCAGCACAAATGAAAACTTTAGTTAATGCAATAAAATCATTGTTAGGGAAACGGTTTCCATTGTTCTCCAAACTTTTTACTTCTCTATACTGTTACGTTATTTTAAATTTGACAGGCTTCTTGTATTACAAAAAAAAGCTGTTGAATGTTATTTTGAAACACTAAAAAATATGCCTTTCTCTTTCACTCTTTGTCACTAACAAAAAAAACTTGTTGATTTATAATTTTTCACTGAAATTTGGTCACTTTATGGTGTTTTTTTAGGGATACACACACATTTTTCTCGAGGAACTTTTAGGCCTGTTGCGAACATATTTTATTGTGGTTAACAGATGTCAAAAACATTATCAGTGATATATTAACACTTATCATATTTTCTCTAACAAAACAGGAAATTAAACACCCACTCTTTTTGCTAAAAATAATAATTTACCTGAGAACGTTCAAAACCATCGGGATTCATAGTGGGCATTAGATAAATATCGGTGCTATTTATAAGTTGAGCCACCTCTAAATTACTGTGATAATTATACAGTAAATATTGAGCCAAATAGATTAACAGCTGGCGTCCTATAGTCTCATCACCATGCATATTACCCACATATTTAACCATGGGTGTTAACAAGCCACGTTGACGCATATTTTGACCTATTTGCAAGACAATCAAAGGACGACCCTCTAACGAACGTCCAATTGTCTCGACACGGGCATTGTCGGGAAATTGTTTGCTTAGGCGAGCAAATGTATCCTCTAAATCGTTTTGTGTTGAATAGTAGGGACGTTGTAGGAAACTTTCATCTTCTTTAATAATATAACCTTGACATAAACTTGGTGTACAGACAACTATGAGGGTAATGAAGCAGCAGCATAATGCAAATATTAAAGATTTCTGTTGCTGTTGTTGTTTGTGCTTTCTTGGTGCTGATGACTGTGGGTGTTTCGACGACGTTGTATACGTCGTATTGAATGTCAACATATTGCTGAACAATGTCTTGGCTCCCTGGTTGACTGGCTGTGGGTTTTACTTTTTTTCTGATTTTTTTTCTCTGTTCCTTTAATGAAAGTGTTAATGTGAGTAGTGCTGGGAAGGGTTTCTAAAATTGACGTAGTTCCTTTGCTAGTTAACTTGCTTGTCCCTTTTTCCCACTGTGCTAATGTTGATAATGATGATGTTATTGATATTCTCGTAGGTGTCTATGATTTTTTATTTTTATTTTTATCTTAGAATTCCTTTGAGAATTGTGCGTTTACACTAACAAATCTTTGGTATACTAAAACAAAATGCTGCTGCTGTTTTGTAAATAAGAGTCTGGAAGTGGTTGATTTTTTTTTACTTAAAATCTTTTTTTTTGTGATTTTTTTATTTGACCGTGCTCCACTTTTTCTGTTCTAACTATTTGTTCCTGCTTTCAAGCATTAATTAACACTTTAGTTAGAATATTAATGTTAATTATTAAATGGAAATCACGTATTCTTTTCCAAAAATTTTATATTTAAAATTCTTTTTTAAACATTACTCCCTGCTTGAAGTTCTTCCCACTTGTCCGTTGAAGAGTTTGACTCTTAATCCAAGTATTTTGTTGTAGTATTGATTTTTGTTGTTAGTACGCTGCTGTTGCTTTCCGTGCTCATCCACTGGTGCTTGCTTCTCTTTACGATAAGTACAAAAGACTAACTGAAACAATTTGCTGCTTTATAAATACGTGATATATTGTTTTATAAATAAATAATTCACAAACTGTTTGTGAGTTTGTACGTCAACGACGACAACGAGCATACAATTCCAACAACAACAACTAAAAAAGTGGTGCAAGCGCATGTAAAATGAGTTTTGGTATCGCTTAGGTTTTGTATATTTTTTTTGCGAGAGATTAGAAGTCAGTTGAATAGAGCTGGAGAGACAAGGTTTTTGCCTGTTTTTTTTTTTTCTTTTTTTTTTTTGTTGTAAAACTGAGTTAGAGTATTTTGCAGTTGGGGGGTTTTTTTCAGCAATTATACTCTGCTTTAAGGGTAATTTTTTTCGTGTGTGGTTTGTATGTGATCGAGGGTGGTTAGAGAAGTTTAAAGAACAATAAAATAAAATCCAATAGTGGTTGAAATATTCTTACAAACAATCATAGTATTTTCCCTAGACAAGACCGTAATATAAACATGAAAATACTCTTTTTTCTATCAAAATCGTAGTTTAGTCTATATACATTATACATTAGATGGCTTTTAAGGCTTTTTGAAAGATCGAAGACTTGCCTATAGAAAATATCATATAGACAAGACCGTAGTATAGCCAAGATCATTCTTTTCATTCTAGTCGTAGTTTAGTCTATATACAAGATCATGGTCTTATCCATAGACACGATCAGAATCTTGTCCATAGATAAGATCATAGTCGTATATCAATACAAGATCGTAGTCTTGTCGATATATTAGATTGCTGTCTTTTCTAAAAATATATCAAAAACTTGTCTATAGAAAAGATTATGTAGGAAAGACCGTAGTATAGAGAAGATCTTACTTTTCTTTCTAGTCAAAATCGTAGTTTATTCTATTGACAAGATCATGGTCTTATTCGTAGACACTATCAGAATATTGTCCATAGATAAGACCATAGTCTTTTGTCCATACAAGATCAAAGTCTTATCGATGTATTAGATCGCAGTCTTTTCAGAGACTTGTCTACACAAAAGAGCATAGACTAGTCTATACTCCAGTCTATGGACTAGTCTATACTATAGCCTATAGACTAGTCTATACAGTAGTCTTTACACTAGTCTATACCCTAGCCGATGGAAAAGTCTATAGTCTAGTCTATAGATTAGTCCATATTCTAGTTTATGGAATAGTCTATGCTCTTATCTATGAACTAGTCTATACTCTGGTCCATAGACTAGTCTATACTCTAGTCTATAGAATAGCCAATAATCTAGTCCTTAGACTAGTCTATACTCTAGTCTATAGATAAGTCTATAATCTACTCTATAGACTAGTCTATACTCCAGTCTATAGACTTGTCTATACTCTAGTATATAGACTAGTCGATACTCTAGCTTATATACTAGTCTATATTCTACCCAATAGACTTGTCTATACTCTAGTCTAAAGACTAGTCTATACTCTAGTCTATAGCCTAGTCTATATTCTAGTCTATAGTCTAGTCTATGGACTCTAGTCTATAGACTAGTCTATACTCTAGTCCAGAGACTAGTCTATAGACTAGACTATACTCTAGTCTATGGACTAGTCTACACTCTAGTCTGTGGAGTAGCCTATGCTCTTGTCTATAGACTAGTCTATATTCTAGTCTATACTCTACTCTAAAGGCTAGTCTATACTCTACTCTAAAGACTAGTCTATACTCTATTCTATATACTAGTCTATACTCTAGTCTATAGACTAGTCTATACTCAAGTCTATAGACTAGTCTATACTCAAGTCTATAGACTAGTCTGTACTCAAGTCTATAGACTAGTCTATACTCTAGTCTGTAGACTAGTCTTTACTCTAGTTTATAGACTAGTCTATACTTTAGCTTATAGACTAGAGGCGAATGGACTAATGTGTTAAAACTTATTAAAACCACCCTCCTATTTATTTACTTAAAAACTCTCTCAACTTTTTTCATTTAACACAAAATTCTCTTTATATTTGTGAGTTAGTTCTTTTTTCGAAAAAACTCTCTGTTTACATTCTCTCAATAATCGATTTTTTGCTGTTGTTACTTTGTTTATGTATATTGTTGTTTTTTTTTTTACTAACAAGTAACAAGATAAATATTGTTATAGGTTTATTTAGCAAAAAATTTCGCAAATAGCACAAACTACTAAAACGAGTTTTGAACTCTTGATGTTTCATTTAAAAAACTTTTGCTCTCACACTGGCTCTTACTAACACTACTTTTATTTAAGTTATAAATATTTGAGTGCAAAAAGCTTATCAATAACTTTTTCTTATTTAAACACTATTATCACAACAAGTAATCAATGAAAGGGCAGAGTTTTCAAGCAAAATAAACTAGATTATTATAAAAAAAAAAAATTAGTAATAATATTGATAACATACTTTATTTTATAAAAATAGGAAAAAATTAGAAAATGAGCAAAATAATAGCATGAGTTTTTTTTAAGTGTTTTCTTTACTTGTTAACAAGTGTGGCTGAAGTAGGGCTTTTCATTAGAGGGGCGGTGAGAAAAGCTTTTGTTTGGTTTTAGTGTGTCAGAATTTGAGTAGTTAAATGTTAACAAAGCTTTAATTTAAACAGTAAGCTCATATATCTTTTTTTTTTTTTGAGACAAAACAAAAGAAACAATGTAATTAATGTTTATTTGTTGCTGTTGTTGCAAATATTTTTGTTATTTTTTTTGTATTCTTGCACATGTACTCGTACTCATGGTGGATTTATTTGATTACATTGCTTCACATTACAAACGAAGGAATATACAAATTGTAAACAAAAACTATTGTTTATAGGTTAGAGGTGAATTTATGAGCACACTACTGTTGTAAAAAAAGAGAATGTATGTAGTAGTTGTTTATGGTAATAAAGTACCTTGTTGTGTGTAATAAAATTAAATTTTTTTGTGGAAAATTATTGTAAAAGAAAAACTTATTGTTGCATACTATTTTTATCATTTAAACTTATTTTTTCAAGTAGTATTAATATTTTTTAAAAAGTATATTTTGCCATAAGTATTTTTTAAATAAAAACGTTTTAATTTCCCTAATCCCTTTCAAGTATAAAAATAACTAATATTTTCTAAAAAGTACCAAAATTTACAAAAGTACTTTTTGAGAAAAAGTATTAAAACTGTAGGAAAAGTACAAATAAACAAGTAGAGATCATCGAATACATACCTATTTTAAGAAAAAAAATTAAAAGTACCAAATTTAAAAAAGTACTTTTTGTTAAAAAATACTAAAACTGACTTAAAACTATAAAGTAATTAAATTTAAAAAAAAATTAATAAATATTTGTTTATTACCCTCTTTATAAGAAAAACAAAATCCCCCTTCTCTGAACTAGAGATAAAAACGTGTGTATAATTTTGTTTTTATTGTCATGCTGGGTTTTTTTTTTTTGCTGATATTTCTTAATAAATTTGTCACCATTACACATGCAAGTACAATACAATCAATCAGAGAGACTTTAATAAAATTATAAACAAATTGAAAAATTAAATAAAATTTCAATTGAAAAAACAAATTTAAAATTTTTGCTGTTTGACACTAAGTACAATTAAACGTGTTTGTTTAATAGCGAAATAATTAAATTTGCTAGTAAATAAATTAAATTAGCAAAAAATTACAAAAACTTAATTAAAATAAAATGTTTGTGAAATTAAAAGAAAAAACAAGTTTGCATTAGAATAATTATTTTTACAATTAATACCTATTTAAATTAAATTTTAATGAAATGTTAAAAGAGTTTTTAAATAAAAACAATTTAAAAAGTTAACGATATTCCTCATTAGTATCTGGAACTATAGTCTATAGTCTAGTATATAGTCTAGTCTATAGTCTAGTCTATAGTCTAGTCATAGTCTAGTCTATAGTCTAGTCTATAGTCTAGTCTATAGTCTAGTCTATAGTCTAGTCTATAGTCTAGTCTATAGTCTAGTCTATAGTCTAGTCTATAGTCTAGTCTATAGTCTAGTCTATAGTCTAGTCTATAGTCTAGTCTATAGTCTAGTCTATAGTCTAGTCTATAGTCTAGTCTATAGTCTAGTCTATAGTCTAGTCTATAGTCTAGTCTATAGTCTAGTCTATAGTCTAGTCTATAGTCTAGTCTATAGTCTAGTCTATAGTCTAGTCTATAGTCTAGTCTATAGTCTAGTCTATAGTCTAGTCTATAGTCTAGTCTATAGTCTAGTCTATAGTCTAGTCTAGTCTATAGTCTAGTCTATAGTCTAGTCTACAGTCTAGTCTATAGTCTAGTCTATAGTCTAGTCTATAGTCTAGTCTATAGTCTAGTCTATAGTCTAGTCTATAGTCTAGTCTATAGTCTATTCTATAGTCTAGTCTATAGTCTAGTCTATAGTCTAGTCTATAATCTAGTCTAGTCTATAGTCTAGTCTATAGTCTAGTCTATAATCTGGTCTAGTCTATAGTCTAGTCTATAGTCTAGTCTATAGTCTAGTCTATAGTCTAGTCTATAGTCTAGTCTATAGTCTAGTCTATAGTCTAGTCTATAGTCTAGTCTATAGTCTAGTCTATAGTCTAGTCTATAGTCTAGTCTATAGTCTAGTCTATAGTCTAGTCTATAGTCTAGTCTATAGTCTAGTCTATAGTCTAGTCTATAGTCTAGTCTATAGTCTAGTCTATAGTCTAGTCTATAGTCTAGTCTATAGTCTAGTCTATAGTCTAGTCTATAGTCTAGTCTATAGTCTAGTCTATAGTCTAGTCTATAGTCTAGTCTATAGTCTAGTCTATAGTCTAGTCTATAGTCTAGTCTATAGTCTAGTCTATTGTCTAGTCTATAGTCTAGTCTATAGTCTAGTCTATAGTCTAGTCTATAGTCTAGTCTATAGTCTAGTCTACAGCCTAGTCTATAGTCTAGTCTATAGTCTAGTCTATAGTCTAGTCTATAGTCTAGTCTATAGTCTAGTCTATAGTTTAGTCTATAGTCTAGTCTATAGTCTAGTCTATAGTCTAGTCTATAGTCTAGTCTATAGTCTAGTCTATAGTCTAGTCTATAGTCTAGTCTATAGTCTAGTCTATAGTCTAGTCTATAGTCTAGTCTATAGTCTAGTCTATAGTCTAGTCTATAGTCTAGTCTATAGTCTAGTCTATAGTCTAGTCTATAGTTTAGTTTATAGTTCGTTATCCTTTCTAGAGGATGACCTAGTCTATAGTCTAGTCTAGTCTATAATCTAGTCTGGTCTAGTCTATAGTCTGCTCTAGTCTATAGTCTGGTCTAGTCTATAGCCTAGTCTATAGTCTAGTCTATAGTCTAGTCTTTAGTCTAGTCTATAGTCTAGTCTATAGTCTAGTCTATAGTCTAGTCTATAGTCTAGCCTATAGTTTACTCTATAGTCTTGTCTTTGATTGGACTATAGTTTAGTCTTTGGTCTGCACTATACTTCAGTCTATGTCCTGGACTCTGCTGTAGTTTATATTCTGGACTATATTCTAGTCTATAATCTGTAGTTGTTGTTTTTGTAACAGTTCGAATCTGACCGATAATTCCTTCATGGGGGAAAAACGTTCGATTGGTACAACTGTCGCAGAGTTGATATTCTTTGGTGGAGAAAGACTAGAAGATTCATTTGTTGAGGGAACATGGACAATAATCTAATATCTTGAATTATGTTCCTTATTCTGAAATTCTTTAAAATTGTTTTATTTATTCTTCCTAAATCAATATTTATTTCCTAGAGACAATTTGCTTAGAATTACAAACACGTGTGTTTGAGATATTTCATTGTCTTCCAATTGTTCTTTATTAGCATATAACCCTTCGCTTTATCTTAAGTTTTTGTCATAACAACCCAATTATTTCTGCTACAATTACGCCCACGTTTTGTCTATTATCTTATCCTTGTTTTTTTTTTTTTTAATTTTAACAATATGTGAACTTATGTTTGGAATGACACTAACCAGCAAGTCTGGGGGTTTGATGTTAAGTGGAGGAAAGAAGACTTATTTAAGTTTTATTATATTTATATAAAAAATCGAGAACTGAAGCTGTAATGGTTTAGTTAAAGTACAAATAATAGCTACTTACTAAGGGGATATTTACAAATAGCTTAAACTGGTTACTTTATAGTATACTAAGAGACACTTGTGAAAGTAATTTGTTGTTTTCTCTGCTTTTAAAAGGACTTTTTTTATCAGTTCTGGAAAGGATTCTTAGAAGCTTTAACATTTACCGGGTTATTAGTAAAATACTTATTTGTACTTTTATGAATGACTTTGTATAGAATTTTGATGACGTTAAACTAAATTTATATTGTATTATTGTTATTATTTCTAATATTATGTCACGTAATAGTGACGTACAAACCTTAAACAAACAACAATGTAAATCCTAAGGATTTCTTTTTTTAGTTGAAATTTCATTTCATTTGTTCGAATTTGTTACGTAGATTGTATTTCTATTTTAGGATGAAATATTTTATTTATTTGTTCATAAATATTTATAGATAAGAATTGTGCATAAATTAGATACGTTTGCAAAATTGTTATATGTTATATGGCATAATAAATTTAAAGAGACAACCTTGAATATTAATATATTTTTTGATGGCATAAAAGTGGAAAAAAGGTTCGAAAGGAATTAATGCAAATTAGTAGAGTAAAAACAGGAGGATTTTATTTAAATTTAAAATGTGATAAGGTGTTGGAGACAATTATAAAATTAGAATGTTAAAAGAATTATAAAAGTTTGGGAGGAGTATTTCGAAACTTCCTTTACAGCACCATCAGTTCAATATGTTAGGCAGCTTCTTGAAAGCAAATGTATTTATTCCTTGTTTTCTACATCCTAAAAGTTCAGGGTTTTATTTTACAATAACAAAAAGCTCACTAATTCAATTTGCCTTAGTTTTCACCTTAAAAAAAATCAATTTTAATTACAAATAAACCTAAAAAGCTCTCATTTCAAATTAAAAACAAAACATACATATCTGCAGCTCAAATAAAGAAGACATCATCACCACTAACAAAAAAAAAACCACCACTTGAATCACGAAATCAAATTTCAATTTATTGATTTCAAGTGTATACTTGAACTAAGTAAGTTACATAGATACTTGTTATTTAAGAATATTACCACTATAAATATGAATAGAAAACAGCAGCAGTAGCTAAACACAAGAGCATATACAATACAAATTGTCTGCCACACCACAATTTGGCCTTCCAGCTACAAGCATACATTGTTTTGGCAGCTGGTAGTAGTTGCGTATAGATTCAACCTAAGAGGCGTCAGCGTAACACAAGTGTCTCAAGTATATACTTGGACTTGACCAATATTGTGTGTGCGAGACCAAACAAAATTTTTGTCTGTCTATTTGCACGTTTTTTTTAAAACGTATTGGTTATATGTTTAAGAAATCTGTAAGACTTGTGTAAGTCACTTGAATGTACAATATATTGACGCACATAATTGCTTTTAATAGGTATTATAAAGAAACGGAAGTTGTTACAGACAAAATGAAACAAAAAAAATATATATATATTAAAATATAATGAAAAGGGTATAAAAAAGTCATTGCACTGTGAAATGTTGACTAAATAGAGTGACCAGGTTGAACAAAAAAGAAAAGTCCAGAGTCTGGACTATAATTGAGTCTCTAGGCAGATCTATAGCTAGCCTATAGCCTGGACTACAGTCAAGTCTGTAGTCTAGTCTATAGTGTAGTCTATAGTCTAGTCTATAGTCTAGTCTATAGTCTAGTCTATAGTCTAGTCTATAGTGTAGTTTATAGTGTAGTCTATAGTCTAGTCTATAGTCTAGTCTATAGTCTAGTCTATAGTCTAGTCTATAGTCTAGTCTATAGTCTAGTCTATAGTCTAGTCTATAGTCTAGTCTATAGTCTAGTCTATAGTCTAGTCTATAGTCTAGTCTATAGTTCTAGTCTAGTCTATAGTCTAGTCTATAGTCTAGTCTATAGTCTAGTCTATAGTCTAGTCTATAGTCTAGTCTATAGTCTAGTCTATAGTCTAGTCTATAGTCTAGTCTATAGTCTAGTCTATAGTCTAGTCTATAGTCTAGTCTATAGTCTAGTCTATAGTCTAGTCTATAGTCTAGTCTATAGTCTAGTCTATAGTCTAGTCTATAGTCTAGTCTATAGTCTAGTCTATAGTCTAGTCTATAGTCTAGTCTATAGTCTAGTCTATAGTCTAGTCTATAGTCTAGTCTATAGTCTAGTCTATAGTCTAGTCTATAGTCTAGTCTATAGTCTAGTCTATAGTCTAGTCTATAGTCTAGTCTATAGTCTAGTCTATAGTCTAGTCTATAGTCTAGTCTATAGTCTAGTCTATAGTCTAGTCTATAGTCTAGTCTATAGTCTAGTCTATAGTCTAGTCTATAGTCTAGTCTATAGTCTAGTCTATAGTCTAGTCTATAGTCTAGTCTATAGTATAGTCTATAGTATAGTCTATAGTATAGTCTATAGTATAGTCTATAGTATAGTCTATAGTATAGTCTATAGTCTAATCTATAGTCTAGTCTAGTCTATAGTCTAGTCTATAGTATAGTCTATAGTCTAGTCTATAGTCTAGTCTATAGTCTAGTCTATAGTCTAGTCTATAGTCTAGTCTATAGTCTAGTCTATAGTCTAGTCAATAGTCTAGTCTATAGTCTAGTCTATAGTCTAGTCTATAGTCTAGTCTTTAGTCTAGTCTATAGTCTAGTCTATAGTCTAGTCTATAGTCTAGTCTATAGTCTAGTCTATAGTATGGTCTATAGTCTAGTCTATAGTAAAGTCTATAGTCTAATCTATAGTCTAGTCTAGTCTATAGTCTAGTCTATAGTCTAGTCTATAGTCTAGTCTATAGTCTAGTCTATAGTCTAGTCTATAGTCTAGTCTATAGTCTAGTCTATAGTCTAGTCTATAGTCTAGTCTATAGTCTAGTCTATAGTCTAGTCTATAGTCTAGTCTAGTCTAGTATAGTCTAGTCTATAGTCTAGTCTATAGTCTAGTCTATAGTCTAGTCTATAGTCTAGTCTATAGTCTAGTCTATAGTCTAGTCTATAGTCTAGTCTATAGTCTAGTCTATAGTCTAGTCTATAGTCTAGTCTATAGTCTAGTCTAGTCTAGTCTATAGTCTAGTCTATAGTCTAGTCTATAGTCTAGTCTATAGTCTAGTCTATAGCCTAGTCTATAGTCTAGTCTATAGTCTAGTCTATAGTCTAGTCTATAGTCTAGTCTATAGTCTAGGCTATAGTCTAGTCTATAGTCTAGTCTATAGTCTATTCCATAGTCTAGTCTATAGTCTAGTCTATAGTCTAGTCTATAGTCTAGTCTATAGTCTAGTCTATAGTCTAGTCTATAGTCTAGTTTATAGTCTAGTTTATAGTCTAGTCTATAGTCTAGTCTAGAGTCTAGTATATAGTCTAGTCTATAGCCTAGTCTGTAGTCTAGTTTATAGTCTAGTCTATAGTCTAGTCTATAGCCTAGTCTATAGTCTAGTCTATAGTCTAGTCTATAGCCTAGTCTATAGTCTAGTCTATAGCCTAGTCTATAGTCTAGTCTATAGTCTAGTCTATAGCCTAGTCTATAGTCTAGTCTAAGTCTAGTCTATAGTCTAGTCTATAGTCTAGTCTATAGTCTAGGCTATAGTCTAGTCTATAGTCTAGTCTATAGTCTAGTCCATAGTCTAGTCTATAGTCTAGTCTATAGTCTAGTCTATAGTCTAGTCTATAGTCTAGTCTATAGTCTAGTCTATAGTCTAGTCTATAGTCTAGTCTATAGTCTAGTCTATAGTCTAGTCTATAGTCTAGTCTATAGTCTAGTCTATAGTCTAGTCTATAGTCTAGTCTTTAGTCTACTCTATAGTCTAGTCTATAGTCTAGTCTATAGTCTAGTCTATAGTCTAGTCTATAGTCTAGTCTATAGTCTAGTCTATAGTCTAGTCTATAGTCTAGTCTATAGTCTAGTCTATAGTCTAGTCTATAGTCTAGTCTAGTATAGTCTAGTCTATAGTCTAGTCTATAGTCTAGTCTATAGTCTAGTCTATAGTCTAGTCTATAGTCTAGTCTATAGTCTAGTCTATAGTCTAGTCTATAGTCTAGTCTAGTCTATAGTCTAGTCTAGTCTATAGTCTAGTCAATAGTCTAGTCTATAGTCTAGTCTATAGTCTAGTCTATAGTCTAGTCTATAGTCTAGTCTATAGTCTAGTCTAGTCTATAGTCTAGTCTATAGTCTAGTCTATAGTCTAGTCTATAGTCTAGTCTATAGTCTAGTCTATAGTCTAGTCTATAGTCTAGTCTATAGTCTAGTCTATAGTCTAGTCTATAGTCTAGTCTATAGTCTAGTCTATAGTCTAGTCTATAGTCTAGTCTATAGTCTAGTCTATAGTCTAGTCTATAGTCTAGTCTATAGTCTAGTCTATAGTCTAGTCTATAGTCTAGTCTATAGTCTATTCTATAGTCTAGTCTATAGTCTAGTCTGTAGTCTAGTCAGTAGTCTAGTCAGTAGTCTAGTCTATAGCCTAGTCTGTAGTCTAGTTTATAGTCTAGTCTATAGTCTAGTCTATAGCCTAGTCTATAGTCTAGTCTATAGTCTAGTCTATAGCCTAGTCTATAGTCTAGTCTATAGTCTAGTCTATAGTCTAGTCTATAGTCTAGTCTATAGTCTAGGCTATAGTCTAGTCTATAGTCTAGTCTATAGTCTAGTCCATAGTCTAGTCTATAGTCTAGTCTATAGTCTAGTCTATAGTCTAGTCTATAGTCTAGTCTATAGTCTAGTCTATAGTCTAGTCTGTAGTCTAGTCAGTAGTCTAGTCAGTAGTCTAGTCTATAGCCTAGTCTGTAGTCTAGTCTATTCTATATTTTAGTCTATAGTATATTCCATAATCTACTCTATAATCTTTACTATAGTCTAGTCTTTAATCTATAATCTAGTGTAGAGTCTAACTTCTTCTTTAAAATTTGTATAATCACCTGGTAACCCTAAAAGAAACCTCTTCAAATAAAGCCGGTAAATCATTAGAAAAACATACAATTTATTATGATTGTGAAAAAAAAAGTTTCTTTTTACCAATTCATAACCATGTTTTTGTTTTAATATTGTTATAGATTTCTTTTAATAATAATAAAGTCTTAACAAACTTTTACAATAAAGAAATGCATTGTGTATTTGTATTTATCGCCTTTAGCAAGACGTAGATTAAAATTATAAAAATTAATACAGAGAAATAAAGCATGTGATTCAAAAGAAAAAATACTATACAATACAAGTTTTTTTTTATAAGGAATTTTATTATGATTTTTTTATATTTTTGTTCATATTCTTTTACTGAGTCATAAGCAAAAAAAAAAAAAAGAAATATATTTCCGAGGAACAAGAAAAGAATAATAAGAAAGTATAAAAATGTTAAGAAAAAAAAGTAAAACAAAATAAGGTAATTGCCTGCAAAGTAGTTCACACTTAACGCTAGACTTTATGTAAATGTGGCAAATTTAGAAAAAGACCTTTCATTTCGTTTTCTAGGGTAACTTTTGTTTAAAACATTAGTAAGAATGGCAGTTAGCTGCTATGTATATTTAAAAATTTGGTGGTTTTTTGATTGATGTGTAAGTTTTATTACTTTCTAAAATTGTTATTTTTATTGTATCTTATGTATTTGTTATATTTGTTACTTAAACTTTTAATTGACTTATAAGAAAAAACCTTTAACCTATTTAAAGAAAGTTTTGATTTCGTATACAATTTGTTATAATTTAAACAAAATTCAAAATTTTATTAAATAATTTTGCCATTTTATACTTTTTTTAAACGTATACAAAGTTAATTATAATATATTGCAAAAAAACTAATATTTTATGCAAATATTTTGCAAAATTTTGTGAAAATTTTAATGAATATTTATAAAAATTTAAGAAATAATAAAAATAAACAAAAATTTAAACACTTTCATTAGTCCAAAAGAGAAATGAAGCTAAAAACCGAGGATTTGCAAACAAAAAGTTAAGACGTTTGTTATAATTTTTGTTTTAATCTTCATTTTAACAAATCTACTTTTTTTATTAAATTTATTTTAATTTTTCTATAATTAATTTCTTTCATTTTTGTTTAAATTTTTTCATTTATTTTAATCTTCCAAAAAACTTCAATTTAATTCATAAATTAACTAATTATTCGCATATCACGTTTGTAATATTATATAAAAATAAATGGAGTTAGGTCACGAAATATTCATTCATTAGTATATTAATTTGTTTAAATAAAAGAAAGATATCGTGAGAAATATAAATAATTAGCAAAAAGTTATAAATCTTATAAGAAATGTTAACAAAATTAAGAAAATTAAAAAAAAAATCTTACAAAATTTAATAAAAAAATTAAGATTTATTCGCTAAATTTACTAACCCCCTAGATTATTGTTCAGATTACAGAAAAGCCTACTGTCGTGACTATAGATTAGACTACAGTCTAGACTATAGACGAGTCTACAGTCCAGTTAAAGACTATATTATACTACAATTAGACTATTAATCAGAATAAAGACTAGACTATTCTCCCGACTATAGACTAGATTATTATCCAGACTATAGACTAGACTTTAATCAAATCTATAGTTCAAACTATAGATTAGACAAATGTCCAGAATACAGACTTCACTATAGTCCAGACTAAAGACTAGACTATTGTCCCGACTATAGACTAAACTTTAATCAAGTATATAGCCTAGACTATAGTGTAAAATATATATTAGACAAATATTCAGAATACAGACTTCACTATAGTCCAGACTAAAAACTAGACTAAAGTCCGACTACGCTATAGTACAGAATCTTTATTACATTACAGACTTGCCTAAAGACCAGTTTATACCCCTGATATTACACTGGTTTACATACCAGTCCTTATTTTCTAAAGCTTTATCAAAAATCTCCTTACCTTAGCTGCCGCAAAACCATCCGGATTACAGCTGGGCAAAAAGTGAATCTCTGTTGTATTCAACAATTCCTGAACTTCAGGAATGGAGGCATAATTTAAGACCAAATATTGAGCCATAAACAAAGCCATTTGTCTACCCAAAGCCTCATCACCATGTATATTGGCCACCACTTTCACTACGGGTTTCAATAAATCACCCACTAACACATCACCGGGGGCACTAAGAGCCAACACATTCATATTACGATTTTGCACGGTTTTACCGATAGAATACGCACGAGCTAAATGAGGATATTGACGTTGTAAATCCGCGAATAAAGAACTAATTTCGGCATTATTTAAATATTTGGGTGAATTAATAAACGATTCATTTTCTTGGTTAGATGGTGATGGCGACTGCGCCTGTGCTTTAAAAACACTACACAACAACAACAATAACAAAGCAGAGGCGTAAACTAACCAATAATGAGACAATTTCAGTGACTCACTTTTGGGTGATAGCCACCCTTTGGATAGCTGCGCACCTGCGCGCATTTTTACTTTATTTAACAAATTTTCTTTTTTTGTGGCAAAATAATTATTAAAAAATATATCAACTATCAACTTTTGGCACAATTTTCTTTTCTTTTATTGGAATTTTTTAATATTTCTTAATTTTATTCTTATTTTTTTCTTTGCTGACGTTGTTTATGATTTTTTTCTTTTGTGGCTTGGGTTGCCTCTCTTTTTGTAAAGGCAATTTATTTTTGGTATTTTCACTTTATTTAACACTTTTTGTGACAATTTAACTATTTCTAACGATAAAAGGCACTTTTATTTTTGCAATTTTTATTAAATTAAATTCTATTTTGCGTTTAAAATAATAAATTAATTTAATTTTACACTCGCACTTTAGAAATCTACCGTTTTCTTGTTGTTTACTCGTACAACTACTTTCTTTTAACCAGACACCTGCGCCGAATAAAATTAATGGCGCCGGCGTTTAACACAAATTTGGCAGCGTCTAACACCTGAAATTTAAAAAAAATTATTTTATATTTTATTTTAAGGAAATTTATTTAAAATATTTCCTTTTTTAGATTTAAAAATTAAAATATTTATATTTTGAAATGTTTATTATAAAAAGCAATACAATTTACATCAATTTATTGTAAAATTTACTAAATAATTTAAGGAAAACTTTTCATGTTTTATTAAATTATAGTTTTCTGTGAGATAGTTTAAAATTCTGAGAAAAATTTACAGTTTTAAGACATTTTAATAAAAATCCACGAAATTATATAAAATTTCAGTAATTTAAAAAAAATGCTTAAATCCCAGAAACCAAATTTAAAATAGTCTATAACATTTACCTAATTTTCTGCCTTCTTTGTTTAATCACTGCTTTGTTATTGTGTTTTCTATAAAAATATTCTACAATTTAAAATTTTTTTTAAAAATGTTATTCTTAATTTTTAATTTTCCCCAAAATTCTTTAAATTTCTTATTACCCTCTTGTATTTAGCCTTAATATGGCATCACTTTTCATGTTTCTTTGTTATGGTGCTTTTCAAACTGTTATTGCAAGAGAATAAAACAAAAATTTCCCCTTGTCAAACTCACTTATGGAAAATTCCCATTAAAATTCCCACAATTGTCAAAAGACATATTAAGAAGAAAAAGAATTTTTCATTTATATCATAATTTTGCAAAGTAAAAAGAAAAATTTTTGAAAAATACTATAAAATTTAAAAGTTTTATATAAAAATAAATACTACAAAACGAATTTAAATGTGTGTGGATAGGAATTATCTACAAATTAATGCTCATTTCAAGAGCTTTAACGAGAAAAAATAAGAAAAACTAGTGGAACAAAAGTAAAAAAATATCAAGAAAAAGCCTTAAAAAACTACGACGACATTTAGTAAAACGGGAAGAAGCATAATAGTAATAGTATTCTACACCCCTTTTACATACGGAAATATTTAAACATAAAGAAAACCTTGGAATTTTATAGAGAAACTTAACAAAATGCCTACCTCTAGATCTTCAGCAGCGGCCGAAGTGGTGCATACAGGTTCGGGCCCTCAGCCTCTGGTAAAAATAGGCCATTATTTGTTGGGTGCCACCTTAGGCACAGGCACCTTTGGCAAGGTCAAGATAGGCGAACATCAAATGACTAAGCACAAGGTGGCGGTGAAAATATTGAACCGTCAAAAGATCAAGTCTCTGGATGTGGTGGGCAAGATTCGTCGAGAAATACAAAATCTTAAGCTGTTTCGTCATCCTCATATTATTAAGCTGTATCAGGTGATTTCCACTCCCACTGATATTTTCATGATTATGGAGTATGTTAGTGGTGGCGAGCTCTTCGATTATATTGTCAAGCATGGCAAGTTGCAGGAGCATGAGGCTAGACGTTTCTTCCAACAGATTATATCGGGTGTAGACTATTGTCATCGTCATATGATTGTACATCGTGATTTGAAACCTGAAAATTTGTTATTGGATCATAATAGACATGTTAAAATTGCCGACTTTGGTTTGTCCAACATGATGTTGGATGGTGAGTTTTTGCGCACATCCTGTGGCTCCCCTAATTATGCGGCTCCTGAGGTTATTTCGGGCAAACTATATGCTGGTCCTGAGGTGGATATCTGGTCTTGTGGTGTGATTCTGTATGCTTTGCTGTGCGGTACTTTGCCTTTTGATGATGAACATGTGCCTACTTTGTTCCGCAAGATTAAATCGGGCATTTTCCCTATACCCGAGTATTTGAATAAACAGGTGGTTAATTTGGTGTGTCAAATGTTGCAGGTGGATCCTTTGAAACGCGCTAATATTGAGGAAATCAAGAAGCATGAGTGGTTCCAAAAGGATTTACCTTCATATCTGTTCCCTTCCTCTATAGAGCAGGATTCCAATGTTATAGACACCTATGCTGTATCAGAGGTGTGCTCCAAGTTTGGTGTTAAGGAGCAGGAAGTGCACAATGCCTTATTAAGCGGTGATCCTCATGATCAATTGGCTATAGCTTATCATTTGATTATAGACAACAAACGGTTCGCTGATGAGGCGGCTAAAACTGAAATCAACAACTTCTTTGTGGCTGGTTCTCCTCCCCCAGCAGCCCACTCACCTAACGAAAGTCCCGAACTAATGGTAGGAGGTTCTGGCTCGGGTACTTCCACTCCAGGTAGAACTTCTCTAACTCCTTCAATGAAACCTCATCCCGAACGTATTGCCCCCATGCGGGAAAGACAATTAGCCATGACTATGGTTCAACAGCAAGGTGGAGCCGCTTTTCCTGAAAAAACCGCACGAGGCACTCCCATTAAACGTGCCAAATGGCATTTGGGCATACGTTCACAAAGCAAACCCAATGATATTATGTTAGAGGTCTATCGTGCCATGAAAGCTTTGGACTACGAATGGAAAATCATTAATCCCTATCATGTGCGTGTTCGCCGTCAAAATACCAAAACCGGCAAATATTCGAAAATGTCTTTACAGCTGTATCAGGTGGATGCTAAAAGTTATCTATTAGATTTTAAATCTTTAACAAACGATGAGGTAGAACAGGGTGATGATGTTATCTTGGAGAGTCTAACACCACCGCCCTTGAGCAATACGGGCATTATGCCACCACAGCCGACAGGCCATCATACAATGGAATTTTTTGAAATGTGTGCTGCTTTAATTATACAATTGGCACGTTAAATTAACACCTTTTTTATATGTATTTAATTTTTTTATTATAACTAATCGAAAAATTGGCTTTTTATATTATTAAACCTTTAAACATATTAAGGCCCCAATTACACTTGAAAACATAGTAATTTTAAACTTTAAAAAATTTTGAAAACTTATTTTAAACTTTAACTACCTTAAAGACGAATTGGTCTTTTATTTAAAAAAAAAAACTTTATAGTACAAATGGTTATTTCTTAAATTTCTTAACAAGTTCGGAAATTTTTTAAAGTGCTACTTGGGGCTCAAGTTTGTTTTATTGAAAATAGTTTCCCTAATCTATATTATGTTTTAAAGTTTCTTAAATTTTATGGCAAATTTGGTGTTGTTGTCTTTTACATTTTAAAAAAGTTTTTAAAACTTTTTTTTAAAAGAATTTTTAAAAATTTTCCCTTTTAATTGTTTTGTCTTTTATGTTTATTTTCCCATTGTTATTATTTTTTTGCTAGTATTTAGCTTATTTTTATGGTTTTTTAGCAACGAATGGCTTAAAACTTTTAATAAAACTTTAGCATGCTAGAGTTAAGAAGGCAAACAGATAAAAAACTTTATAACTTATATTAGTTTGGTCGCAATAATTATTATATTTTTTTTTGTATTAGTTTTAAGTGAAGTAATCCATTTCTTTTGTTAATAAAGTTAAAGAAGTATTAAAAAAACTATAAAATAAAAAACAGAAAAATTGTTTTATTTTGAAGAAGAATAATAAGAAATGAGCAAATTGATGGAAAATCTTCATCTGAAAGTATTACTGATTACAATTTCTCTATAGTCCTGACTCTGGACTAGACTAAAGTTCAAACTATAGTTCAATCTATGGACTATATTATAGTAAAGTTTATAGGTCAGATTATAAACTATAGTGTAGACTATAGTCTACACCATAGAGTAGACTATAGTCTAGACTATAGAGTAGACTATAGTCCAGACTATAGTCTACTCTATGACTATATTCCAGACTATAGAGTAGACTATAGTACAGATTATAGAGTAGACTATAGTCCAGACTATAGAGTAGACTATAGTCCAGACTATAGTCTACTCTATGACTATATTCCAGACTATAGAGTAGACTATAGTACAGATTATAGAGTAGACTATACTCCAGACTATAGAGTAGACTATACTCCAGACTATAGAGTAGACTATAGTCCAGACTATAGAGTAGACTATAGTCCAGACTATAGACTATATAATAGACTACAATATGTACTATAGACTAGACTATAGGCCAGGCCATAGACTAGAATATAGTCCAGGCTAGAGTACAGTCCATATAGACTATAGACTAAACAATAGTCCCGACTTTCCAAAATATTACTGATTACAATTTCCAATAGTCCAGATTACAAACTATAGTGTAGACTATAGTCAAGACGATAGAGTAGACTATAGTCCCGACTATAGACTAAATTATAGTCCCGACTATAGACTAAACTATAGTCCCGACTATAGTCTAAACTATAGTCCCGACTATAGTCTAAACTATAGTCCCGACTATAGACTAAACTATAGTCCCGACTATAGACTAAACTATAGTCCCGACTATAGACTAAACTATAGTCCCGACTATAGACTAAAATATAGTCCAGACTGTAGACAAAGCTATAATACTGATTATAGACTAGATTATAGTAAAGACTAGACTATATTCCCGACTATAGACTTTACTATTGTCGAGACCATAGACTAGACTATAATCCAGACTAAAGACTAGACAATAGTACATACCGTAGACTGGGCTATAGTCCAGACTATAGACTAGACTATAGGCTAGACTACAATCGAGAGTTTAGACTATACTACAGTCCACATTATAGTTCAGACTCTCTTTAATGAAAATCCAACACCCTGTACTTTATTTTACACAATATTTTTTTAATAAGTTTTCGTTTTTTTTTTTATTATTATTATTTTTATAAACATTTCTTTTATAAACTTATACTAACTACTTGACGATTAGAAAAAAAATAAAGAAAGACAAACGTAAACACAAATACTTTACTATTTGTTACAAGAGTTTACACCTAATAAAAGAGAAAAGAAGAAAAAAATCTCCATGTTAATCAACTAGCATCAATAGAATAGAAAACCAAACATATTATTTCTACAGTTTTGATTACATCACTTTTTGTCCTTTTCCTCCTCCTCCGAGGCACGATTTTTACGTTTCAATTTATCAATAATGGATTCTATGCTATTGGCATCGACTAGACCAATAAATTTATCCACTACGACACCATTGCGAAAAGCTAAGACGGCGGGAACCGCTTTCACTTCGAATGTTTCCACTAAATCCGTATTGTTTTCCACATCTATAATGGCCAAATCGATTTCGTTGGAATCCTGTAAAAGTTCCTCCATTTTGGGTGTTAGAATTTTGCAGGGATCACACCATTCAGCATGGAAATTGACTATAACGGGTATATCACTATTAATGACCTTGAAAAGGGGGAGAGAGAGAGAAAGAGAGCAGATTTTGGTTAATTTTTGAAAAGGTCAGTGTGTTTTTAGGTAAAGTGTACGTGCTTAAAATCATGAATATGGGAAAATTATGTTTTCTCAAGTTTTTTTGTTTTTTGTGTTTATTTTAAGGTAAAATTTATTCAGGTTGCATAATTTTTGTTTACTTTTATTTACGATAAACAAAAACAATAAGTCAGCTGGGTAAACAATGAAAAAAAGAACTGTTATATTAGTAACAAGAGAGAATGAGAGAAAAACTTTTAATTATCACTTAAAAATAAAAGGAAAAACATCACAGGTAAACAATATGACAATTAAATGAGAAACGTAAACAAATCCGTAAAACCGTTATTATGATGAAATGAAACACTCATAACAAAATGTAAATAAAGAAAAAAGTGTAAAACAGGATTGATGAAAAGATCAGCAATTAAAAAGTAAATGTTAAAACAAATGATAAGCGAGAAAGTACAGCGTAAAGTACACAAAAATTACCAAAAATAGAAAATAAACAAAAAGAAATAAAAAGAAAAATTTAGAAACTTAATAAAAATACTAAAAACTAAACTAAATAAAGGAAAATAAAAACAAACAGACAAATTATGTTAAAAAACTAAAAACACTAACAATTTAAAATAAAAACCGTCTATCACAAATACCATAAGACAGTTTATACAATAATTTCCAATTTTATCACTGCCAAATGAATTTAACCTTCATAAGTTTTAAAATTTTCTTTTATTTAATCTCTATTCATACTCACTTTTCGATCAAATTCATAATGATCTTTAACAACATATTTTTTCAAGGCCGTCTGTGATTGTGATAAACATTTTTGGGTGGCTGTCACAGCTAAGGGTGCTAAACGTTGACAGGCATTCTGGGCACTGGTCGAGGTTTGTATGCAAGACACCAAACGTGGCATAACACCTTCTGCCGCTATTTTCAACATTATTCCTTATGGTAGTAGCAACAAACTGTTTGGAAAAAACTGCATAAGGTTAATAACTCTGTTATCAAATACATACCTACATAATTGAAAATAAATTAATCTAATAAATTAAAAAACCAGATAAGATTAAAAATCCTCCATGGCTTCACTAACAAAAAACGTGCACATTTTTATAAAATTTTATTTGTATTAAAACGCAAACATAATTTTTGCATAATTTATTTAAATTATTGTTTTATATTTAAAACATTACACTATCAAAACACCCTTTACCCCTTCCATAAAAACACTAAAAAGATGAGTGTATATTTTTGTAAGTTTTTTTCTTTACACTAGATGAGGTAATTTGAAGTTGTACATTCTTATATCTTATTTAAATTTGTATTATTACTTACTTATTTTATATAATTGTTTTAGTTTGTTATTGATTTTTTACGTTTTATTTAATATTTTAATTATTTTTTACAAAACAAAAATCTATTATGTTTTATTATTCCATATGAAAACAAAGTGTAGAAATAAAATTTTATGTGAAATGTCAAATGAGAGGGGAAATTTTTTTGTCAATGAAAAAAAAAAAAAACAATGACAACTGATAAAGATTAAAGTTGCCAGATGGTTGGTTAAAGGGTGTAAACAGTTTGAAAGCAACTGGAACAAAATAATTTTATTTGTGAAAATACACGTTTTTAATAAATATTTAAAAAATACTATGGACTAGACCCTCTACTAGACTAGATTAGTTAGACTATAGATTAGAACATAGATCTGACTAAAGACTCGACTAGAATTTAGTCCAGATTAGACTATATTTAGACTAGACTGGACTATAGATTAGACTATAGACTAGACTATAGATTAGACTATAGACTAGACTATAGATTAGACTATATACTGGACTATAGACTAGATTGTAGACTAGACTATAGACTAGACTATAAACTAAACTACAGATTAGACTATATACTAGACTATAGACTAGACGTTAGACTAGACTATAGACTAGGCTATAGACTAGACTATAAACTAAACTACAGATTAGACTAGACTATATACTAGACTATAGACTAGACTGTAGACTAGACTATAGACTGGACTGTAGACAAGACTAAACTATAGACTAGACTATAGACTGGACTGTAAACAAGACTAGACTAAAGACTTGACTAACGACTAGACTATAGATTTGACTATAGACTAGAATATAGAGTGGACTATAGACTGAACTATAGACAAGACTGTAGACAAGACTAGACTAAAGACTAGACTATAGACTAGACTAAAGACTAGACTATAGACTAGTCTAAAGACTAGACTATAGACTAGACTATAGATTAGACTATAGATTAGACTATAGACTAGACTATACTATAGACTAGACTATAGACTAGACTATACTATATACTAGACTAGTCTTTAGACAAGACTATAGACTAGACAATAAACCAAACTATAGACTAGACTAAAGACTAGACTATAGACTAAACTATAGTCTAGACTACATAGTGGACTATAGTCCAGACAACAGACTATAGTCCATACTATAGACTAGACTACGCTATAGATTGTAGACTAAACTATAATCTAAACTATAGACCAGACTACTGATCCGTCGAAAGTACAGACTATAGTCCAGACTATGCATTATACTGTAGACTAGAAGATTGACTAAACAATATACCAGATTATTGTTCAGACTACTGATCAGTGAACATAATTTTATGTTTCAACACATTTATTGGCCGTATTGAGTATTTCCTTATTACAATAAATATTAAAAATAATACTTTAATTAATTCAAAATAAATTTTGAAATAACAAATCCGGATGAGATAAAGTTTTCTTCAAATTTCTAACACTTATGCGATTACGCTGGTTTTTACGATCCGAAGTGCATCTAAAACGGAAAGTAAACAGTCAATGAGATAGAGCTATATATATAGAGAGAGAGGAGAACAACTATGCAGGATTATGATGGTTATGGATAAAGGAACGTGGTAAAGGTGTTGGTGCTGTATTTGTAATAGTATCTAGACTTTGGCTAAAACTTTGAAATATAAATGAAAAATTAGAAGTTTTTAAAGATCTATAAATCAAATCAAAAAAAAAAACTCACTCAAATATTTTTTGATGATATTCGATCATGATTTTAACACAATCGGCTAAAATTTCACTTTCTTTTAGGAGCAGGTGTATGTCTTGTATGCGAGCACCCGCTTGTACGGTATGAAATATGGAGGGTGTTACCGATAATGATAAAGTTTCGGCACTTATATGTTGTAAAGGTACTTTGGTTAATCTAGTAACGAAGAAAAAGATAAAGTAAAACAATTAAATTTTATATGGGTTACTTAGATAAGATCGCCATTTGGTTTAAGTCTTAGCTAAACTTACTTATTGAAATGAGCAAATAAATATTCC
This sequence comes from Lucilia sericata, assembly GCF_015586225.1. Classification (NCBI taxonomy): domain Eukaryota; kingdom Metazoa; phylum Arthropoda; class Insecta; order Diptera; family Calliphoridae; genus Lucilia; species Lucilia sericata. The sequence goes on from NW_023994942.1 coordinate 65,606, forward strand.
ATTGTATCACGATTGATTTCCGGCAGCGAACGTATCAGTCTTTTTAATATTTCCAATTTATTGGGTAAATCAGTTAATACTAAGATTGGGCAAATCAGTTAATACTAAGATCAAATAAAAATTAAAATTTTATTTTACTACTTACACCACTGATTGGGTTTGCCTATAAAGGTTTTAGCTTCATTGGCCGATACTAGAGGACTTTTAATTTCTCTTAGAAATAACTTCAACACCCCTGCCAAAGTATGTATGTCTACATTAGGTTGTCTTAGCGACATATAGTCATTGGCATCTATGCTAAACCTTAAGGCCTGCATTTTATTGTAGTCACCACATTGTCGATAAATACCCTCAATGGGCTCTGTAGATTTACGATACTTTTCCTCTATCAGTTGACAACAATCGACCACTATTTTGGGCACTGTTTTATGTACTTCATCTTTTAGGACCAATTCGATTTCGGTATCGAAACAGGGTTCGTCTAAAAGAGATTAAAATACTTAATTAATATTAATATAGCAAATAGTCAGGTCCATAATCTGGACTATAATTGGCCGTATAGTTTATTTTATAGTCTGGCCTACAGTTTTGTTTAAAGTCTGAACTAAAGTCTAGTCCAAAGCCTGAGCTATAGATTAGTCTAAAGTCTGGACTACAATTTTGTCTGCAGACTGGACTAGAAAATATTCTTGTCTAAAGTCTGGACTATAGTCTAGTTTCTAGTCTAGTCTATAGTCTGGTATGTAGTCTAGTCTAAAGTCTGACCTATACTCCAGTCTTTAATCTGGTCTATAGTCTGAAATAAGTTTCAATTTTTATTACTCACCATTATAAATATTTTGTTCCTTTAAGGTCTGTATACTAGGCCTTTGTTTCCAGAAATTGGACAGCTTTAACCAGGCAGCCAATTTTGAAGGCTGTACCGTGGTTTGATTCGCTCCCACAGTAGAATCTTTTTTCACCAGTCTCATACTACTGCTAGTCTTCTTGCGTTTATTTTGCATTTCCTGTTGCTCTTTAGAGAGTTGTTCAAATTTCTTAGATAAATCCTCCATTTGAAGAGACATGGCCTTGGATGTGTTTTCCTGTTCTTGCAATTGTTTTTGTAAATCTTCTAGTTTCAACTCCAATTTCTGTAAACGTTTGGCACATTGTGTAGAAGAACAATTTGTGGCATAAGAGGAAGAATTGGAGGAAGAAGAGCAGGAGGAGGTAGATATTTTATTTAAATCAGTAGAAGAAGCGGAAGATAAAGGAGTATTTGGTGTTTGATTATTTAAATCCATTTCGTATAGTTTTCTTAGATCCCGGGTACTGGAACTTTTAAGTAAAGTCAATTTTATGGGTCTAGGACGAGGCTCTTTAAGTAGAACTACACCTTCGTGGCGATAGTTTAAAGGTTTATTCGTTATTAGACCGTTAACACGTGTGAGATTACTGTTCGAGCGCGTATAACTGGGAGTACGATCGCGAAAACAATTCATAATGTTTTTCTGGCCTCTACGTTCGTTGGCGGCTGAGCCTGCATTGGCGATAAGAATGCCCGCAGAATCTGGTGTCGTTGGCAAATGATGAGAGAATGAATTGTTGTAAAATGTTGCTTGCTGCTGCTGCTGCATTGTGTTTTTTTTTTTTTGTATTAATAATTTAAAGCCTCTAAAGTGCTAATAAGGGAAGTAATGGGCGGTAAGGAGATTTGGTATTACTCGTATGTTTTTGTTGTTTGTTTTTGTATTATTCTTACATCAACTACTTGCGGTCAGTGATGTGTTTTTTTTTATCGAATATTTTTATGTACTTTGTTTGCTAATCACTCATGCTGAACATTATTGTAATTCCAAAACAAATGCAGTTTATTAATTAAAAATATTCTATAGTTCTATACTTTTTAATTT
>NW_023994942.1:72500-187391 GCF_015586225.1 Lucilia sericata
ATATAACCGAAGAGTATTCGAATTCAAGGTTAATTAAAATTGCTAATAAACATGTTAGGAATTACAAATATTCGTTTTAGTTAAGCTAATAGTGCAATTTGACTAAACACTTAGATAACAATTATATTATAATAAAAAAGTATGTTTTGTTTTTATGAAATGGTTAAAGTTACGCCAATTTGTATCGTTTTTGATCGGTTTCTTTAATTAATTAATTAATTTAACATGAGCAAGCTGCACATATACAAATAGTTTGTTCGATTTTAGCTTTTGTTTGTGGGAATACAAATTTCCTTTAATTAATAAGCTACCAAATAGCTTAACAAGAAGCACATGAGTATGGCTAAAGAACCCTTTTCCTTAGGTCCTGCAGCATTATCGGCTGATTTAATAGTTTGATCTCCTATTAAGGTAGACTCTTGCTGCAATTGTTGTGAAGAAGAACCAGCGGTTATGGGTTGCATGGGAGCCAAGGGAGCAGAGCCTTCTGCTGGGGCAGGAGCAGCAGCTTCAGCTGGTTTAACTGCTTCAGCAGCTACTTGTGGTTCTGCTGGTGGTGGAGGTGCTGGATAACAGGCTATTTGTTCAACTTCTACCATTTTAGTGGCATCATTTGGATCGGTTTGATTGACACGTACTGGCACACAAATAATACCTCCAGCTGGGGGTTGTTCAGGATTAGCGGGGGCTGCTGGACTACCATCAGCAGCAGCTGCTGCCGCTACTGGGGCTACGGCTGCAGGGGTTTCTCCGGGATTAGTAGCATTTTGAGGCATATCAGCTGCTGGTACAGGAGCCATAGGGGCCAAAGGTGCTGGGGTTTCACCGGTAGCAGCAGCAGCGGCACCAGGGGCTGGTGTTTCTCCTGCATTTACCACAGTAACACCATTGGCATCTGTAGTAGCGTTCATTACTTGACCATTGTTAATAATTATAATACGATCGTGACCACCATCGGCACTACCACCTGCAGCGGCGGCAGCAGGTGCCTGTTCAACTACACGTGTCTGGGTAGGTGTAAGAACATGACCCAAAATGGCACCGCCTATAGCACCAGCTGCTAAACCAGAACCTATACGTTGTCAACAAAATATGTCAGTAATTTTTTATTCATTCTCTAGAAAACTTAGTTTGTTTCTATAACAAAGAATCTGTTAACTTAAAAAGTAAATATTATTTTGAAAAAAAAAAAAAAAAATAACGCGTATTCTCTTTTAACACTCAAATTCCAATGTCCCTCAAAACCATAAATAAAATTATCATAATTCAATTGTTGAAACAATTTGCTAAAGACTAATTGAATTTAACTTTTAACACCTTCACCAATAATGACACAAATGAATAAAAAAATCTTAAATTTTTATAACGGAAATTTTTGAAAAAATAACATTTTTTTTCTAATTTTACTTTAATTTACAATTTCTGGCGAATTTTCAAAAGTAACCATTATTTTTGAAAAGCGGTTACTTTTGTAAAAATAAAGAAAATTTCTTTAAAGGAGCTGTAAATTATTATTAAATTTAAAAATTATTACATTTAGCATTAAAATTTGCTAAAAATAAGTGGTTACTCGACTAATTCCGAATGGTTACTCGTAAAAATGTTAACAAAAATGAAAATTTCTTTTATCATTTTACTTTAGCTTTCATTTAAAAACAATTCCCTATGATTTTTCAAAAGTAACCACTATTCTAGAAAGTGGTTACTTTTCTTTAATCAAAGAAAATTTGTAGAAAAAAACAGTAAATTGTTATTAACATTAAAAGTGATTGTATGTGAAGCTAAAATTTGCCAAAAATAACTGGTTACTCACATAAATTCGAATGGTTACTCGTTAATAATTTAACAAAAATTAAAATTTCTTCTATAGTTTTACTTAAGTTTTCATTTACGAACAATCCCCTTTAATTTGTCAAAATTAACCATTATTTTAGAAAGTGGTTACTTTTCTTTAATTAAGAAAAATTTGTGGAAAAAAGCGGTAAATTGTTATAAAATTTTAAAATTGTTAAACATACTACATAAATTTCTTCAAAATAACCGGTTACTCGCATAAATTCAAACGGTTACTCGTAAAAAATTTAACAAAAATTAAAATTTCTTCTTTAATGTCACTTAAGTTTTCATTTGCAAACAATTCACTATAATTTTTCAAAAGTAACCATTATTTAAGAAAATGGTTACTTTTCTTTAATTAAGTAAAATTTGTACAAAAAATTATAATGAAAACTTAAAATGTTTAAATGTACTGCCTAATGTTGAGTAAAATAATTGGTTATTTACATAAATTCAAATGGTTACTCGTAAGAAAATTTATACAAATTAAAATTTCTTCTATAATTTTACTATATCAGTCATTTGTAAACAATTCTCTATAAAATAAGTAGTTACTAGCACATATTCGAACGGTTACTCGTTACTGGTTACTTTTTCTTATATAGATAATCTTGAGAAAAATGTTGGAATTAGTAATAAAAATCAAAAATTGAAACATTTAACGCTAACATTTGACCAAAATAAGAGATTACTCGAATAAATTTGAATGGTTACTCACAAAAATATTATCAAAAATTTAAATTTTTTAATAATTTTTCAATTACAAACATAATTAACGTTTTTTTTTACAAAGTAACGATTATTTTGAAAAGTGGTTACTTTTTCTTACTTTAAAGAATATTTTAGAAAAATGGTTGAAATAGTTATAGAATGCTAAATTACTACATTTTCTGCTTAAATTTGTTAAAAAAAGAAATTTTTCGAATAAATTTTAACGGTTACAAGCAAAAAATTTAGCAAAAATGGAAATTTTTCTTAATAATTTCTTGAAATTTTTACAAATTTTACAAAAAAACGTATTTTTTCAAAGAAATTTTTTAAAAATAGGGAAAATATTATAAAATTTGTTGCACTTTTTGTAAAAAATATTTAATTTTTATTTGTTTTCAAGGAAATTGTTTAAAAAATATTTTTTAGTCATTTCCTATATTGTAGTTATTTTCAAATTTTTGTTTTAATGTTAAATATTTGTTTATAAATTTATCAGATTTAAAAGCTTTAAAACTATTATGAATTAATGCCACATTTTTATTTTAACATTTAAAGCTTTATTTAGTTAAGGGTTTTCCCCTTTTGTTCGAATATAATTGACTTGCATGTTTTAATGCTTCTATGATAAAAGACTTTATTTCCCCAGTGATAATAAATTATACAAAAAGTCTTTATAATTGAATTTTTAATTATACTTATTGAAAATAAACCAGTTATGAGTTGAAAATAACATTTAATAAAAAATTATTTGTAATAATTTTATTTTTAATTATACTTATTGCAAAATAAACCTGTAAGAATTGAAGATTCATCAATAAGATGAAAAAACCCAAGGCACATTTGTGAAATTATTATAATTTTGACGTAATTAAAATAGCGAGTAATTATTAAAAGGCTTTAAACGAATCTATTATATTCTACAGCTGACTTTTCAGATTGATTTTTCAAAACTTTAAAGGTCTGAGATGACCTTCTTTGATTAACTTCGGAAATGAACTGTGTCACCAATAGTTTTGTTTGTAGGGTATAAAATTGTATAAACTTTTATATCAATATTTCAATTAAATGTGGGTTGAATAACTTATACGTTATGGATGAAAGTTTTGTTAAATATTTTGTAATATTTACTACCATAATTAAAAAGTATTTATGTGTTAAAAGTTGTTATATTTATATAATAATACATATTTAAAATATTTGCATTATTTGTGTATAGAAAAAAAAAGAAAATTTAAATAAATGCAATGGTTGAATGAACACAAAATGAAAATGATGATAAACTTAAAAAAGGTTTTAATTTAAAATTGAAAAAAGTGTAACTTACCGAAACCTAAACCGGAAGAAGTTTGCTGAGGTGGTGAGGAATAGAGAACAGCACCTGGTGGCAAAGCATTACCAGCGGGCAAGTAGGTAGCACCTTGTGGCAAGTTTTGAGGCGATTGATAATAATTAGAGCCAGCTGGAGCATGATAACCACCACCATAACCTCCGGCAGGATATGAACCACCAGCCGGATAGCCACCGGGAACATGAGAAGGACTGTTATAGTAAGTGGCTCCTGGTGGTAGATTATTGGGACTATGATATGTTGCACCAGCTGGTAAAGCGCCTGGTTGATGGTACTGAGGAGCTCCGTAGTTGGTACCGGTGGCCTGGTTATAACTAGGGGGAGCAGCGCCATAATTAGGTTTCTGATATACCGGTGGGGCTTCATGCATATTAGTTTTAGCTCCTCCAGGAACATTCGAGGCAGAATATGCTGGTGGTGGACCGGCATGACCTTGATTGGGTACATTCCAACCAATTGGTTGATTATTAGTAGACGGAGCACCAGCACTAGCAGGACGATTAGGTTGCGAGTTATAGTTGGGATAGCTCAATTTCGCAGCATCGGCATGTGAGTTACTGCTGCTGCTTCCACTATTAGTGTTGTAACTAGGTTTAGTAACACTAGTAGGCTGACGTCTAGTGGTATAACCGCCACCGGAAGATTTCCTATTACTGCCTCCCAAAGCCCTTTTGGCTTCACATATTGGAGCAGCTATTACAAGGCCACAAACCAGCAAAACCAACACCAGTTTACGTGGTGCCGTAGACATTTTCACAAAAAAATTCAACTTTTTTTTTAACCACTACACTACTTTTTTTCTGGAAGCTTTATTTTTAGTCTTAAAATTTTATTTAGTATATTTTTTTCCTTTAAATTGCGACTGACGCTCGTTGAAATTTTACTAAGAACTGAAAAAATAAAATACAATGTTTGTGTCAAAAAAAATCGTTAAACAAACACAAAATATTAATGCCGTGCTTGTGACTGGGTTGTTGTTGCGATTTAATAAATAATTCACTAACTAATTTAATAACCAGTTTACCTCTTTGCCTCCCTAAATGTTGTTAAAAATAATTTTCACTTTATTTGTTTGCTTTTTTTTTCAAATGAAAAATACGACTGGCGAATTTCACCAACAACAATGACGGACAAATGACGCATTAAAATACAACAATAATACAAACAAAAACAAAATTTGACAGTTTTCCTACATTAAAAATAATATGGCAGCTCAAGTAAAATAACAGCTGTAATAAACCAAACATAATATGGCAACTTCACTTCTTCTCTGTCGATTGGCAATTCAAAACAAAACAACACCGCGTGTGTAGCCACAATTTTTTGTTTATTTTTATTTTTTGTTAAAAAAATTAACTTTTTGACTAAACTTTAATAAAATGTCCACAAATGTGAATATAAAACTAGCCTTAGATCGTGTTAATATGGATCTATTGGCCCAAAATCAAACAAATGCCCCGCGTTTGTACACGCCCGGCGAGGTGGTTACTGCCCAACAGGGTTTTATGAAGGGTCATGGTACTTATGTGGAGGGTGATGATATTATAGCCTCGGTGGCTGGCGTTATAGAGCAAGTCAACAAATTGGTTTCCATAAAACCCCTAAAAAGTCGTTATGTGGGTGAAATTGGTGATGTGGTGGTGGCACGCATAACTGAAGTGCAACAGAAAAGATGGAAGGTGGACACAAATTCCCGTTTGGATTCTGTTCTACTGCTTTCCTCGGTCAATTTACCGGGTGGTGAGCTGAGACGACGTGTGGCTGAGGATGAACAGGCTATGCGCAAGTATCTACAAGAGGGTGATCTTATTTCCGCTGAAGTACAAAATATTTATGATGAGGGCACCCTATCTCTATACACCAGATCTTTAAAATATGGCAAACTTTCCCAGGGTGTTTTAGTTAAAGTCTTTCCCTCTTTGGTTAAAAGGCGTAAGACACATTTCCATAATTTGTCCTGTGGTGCTAGCATTATTTTGGGTAATAATGGTTTTATTTGGATATCGCCTCTGGTAAATTTGGAACAAGATGGTGGCGATGGTGGTTTCTCACAAAATCTTTCGGAGGTTATACCTCGAGCCGATCGTGAAGTTATTTGCCGTTTAAGAAATTGTATTTTGGCCTTGGCGCATTGTAAAATGATGTTATATGATACGAGTATTTTGTATGCTTATGAGGAGTCTATGAAATATGAAGTCCACGAATTGCTGCAGCAAGAGGCCATTTTTGATGTGGCCTTTTTGACGCAACATCGTTTGAGATTGCAGGAGGAGTGATGTCAGTTGATGAATAAATTAGTAAATAAGCCTATGTGGTGTCTTAAGTTGAAATGAAACGTTAAGGATTAACAAATTACAAAAAGCAATTAATTTTGAGCTCAATATAAAGGTGTTACTGAAAAACTGCAGTTGAACATAGCAAGAATAGACCTAGAACTGATAAAGAACTGATTTATAACTGAACTAGAAATTTAAAATATCTTAACTATAATGTAACTAGAACTGAAACTAATATAAAACTGAACTAGAACTGAGCTAGAACTGCACTTGAACTGAACAAGAGCTAAACTGGAGCTGAACTAATATGAACTGAACTACATTTGAATTTATATCTATAAAGAACTGAACTAGATACAAACTGTAACAAAAAAAAACACATTTTCATTTATTTAGATTTCACTGTGTTCACTTCATTATTATTCATAACCTAACGTTATGGATACCAAACCATTAGGAAAAAAACAAGAATTACTGGCCCTCAAAATGCAATGTTAAAAATTCCACATAAATGAACGAATCTTACAACCACCAATATGCTTTTCTATTCGGTAAAATGTGTGAGTGAGTGTGTGCGGGTTAGAAAAATGGAGACATACTTCAACAGTTTTAATATTGATAACAATATAACACGTGGGGGAAAAGGAATACAAAAATCCAACTGCAAAAAACAACAATAACAACATCAAAATGTACACAAACGAATGTCTGGAATGTTACGCAGTTTTGCACTTGTATGTTTGTTTGTAAAAGTAACGGTTAAAATTAGGTGTGAGTATGTTTGTTGAGTAAAGAAAGCCAGACAAAGGCAGAGGATATGAACACAAATATACAGTTATTTTAATGTTGAGAGAGAACACGAGTTGTAAAAGAGAACAAGAGCATAAATATGAAGGAAAAAGTTACTTAAATAATGGAGTTGTAGGACCAGAGGGTTACAGAGGGCAGAAGACACTATCAGCAGACTACTAAGCAACAGGCAGAATACTGTTAATTTTAGTCTAAAATCAACCATTAAACAGGGCGTAACAAGAAGCGCATAAAAAAATAACCAAAAAGAAAATGTCTAGTGAAAAGTTTGAATAAAAAATCAAACAGAAAATGGAAATTAATAAAATATTTATCTAATTAAATAAAGAATAATTAAATCGTTGTCTCTAGTAAAGGTGTAAATAATCAAATTAATTAACAACTACAAATTGGTGTCTAAAATTTACAATAAAATATGCTTCAACATTATTTTATTATTTGCTTACAAGAAAAAAATGTGTTAATTTAAAATTTTTTATAAGAATAAGCATAAAAAGTTAAAATTTTAATAATTATTAAGCTAAATCTGTGTGCATAAGTTCTGACCATGGATTTTCGAAACCTTAACAATGGCGCTGGCGGTAACAAATATGTCTGTCCCAGCGACAGGCAATTGGCATTGAGAGCAAAGTAAATATGAAAAAATTTTCTAAAATTTTTTTTCCTACTGCACTCATAATAATAAATAATACACAATTTTTCAAACAGTTCCTGCTAGAACCCTTTTAATCATAACTACTCCTCCCCAAATCCTCACCTATACCCAAACCTTTTTATTCCCCGTATCACACATACTATATACATGCATAAGTGTGATATTTCTATTCCCTACACATACTTGAACTTCAATTCTTTACTGTTGTTGTTGTTGCTTCATTTTAACCACAAAAAAATATTATTTTACAAATGGTGGCACATACATACAAACTTCCAACACACCATTGCCACGAACAACAACAATCATTCTCATACAATTTGTTTTTATGGTTGTCGCTTTTTTGATGTTGATTTTTTGTAATACCGTTATTTCTATTTACTTTCATTTATAATTGTTGTTGTTGTTGCCCTCTCCCGTGTTTTTTTGTAAAGTACTCATATGTTTTAATATGCATGCATGATTTTGTTTTTAGTAGCTGTTGATACAAGATAATTTCATTAACTTGTAATTGTTGTTGTTGTTGTTATTATTATTGTAATTTTTGGCAACAAAAATGGAAAATTATTAAAAAGGAACAGAAATACTACATACAATTTGTGTGTATGTAGCTTGTTAACTTTAACTAACATATGCTTAGTTAAATAATCATAAAAAATTGTTAGTTAGGAGGAAAAGTCATGTCGTTTAATTGAATTTGTTTAATTGTTATAATAAAAATGTATTAAAATAATATAAATAGAAATTAATTAGAACTGAAGTGGAACTGAACTGGAAGTAGAACTGAACTTGAACTAGAACTGAACTAGACTTCAACTCAACTTGAGCTAGAACTGAACTAGAACTGTACTAAAACTGAACTAGAACTGAACTAGAACTGAACTAGAATTCAACTAGAACTGAACTAGAACTGAACTAGAACTGAACTAGAACTGAACTAGAACTGAACTAGAACTGAACTAGAACTGAACTAGAACTGAACTAGAACTGAACTAGAACTGAACTAGAACTGAACTAGAACTGAACTAGAACTGAACTAGAACTGAACTAGAACTGAACTAGAACTGAACTAGAACTGAACTAGAACTGAACTAGAACTGAACTAGAACTGAACTAGAACTGAACTAGAACTGAACTAGAACTGAACTAGAACTGACTAGAACTGAACTAGAACTGAACTAGAACTGAACTAGAACTGAACTAGAACTGAACTAGAACTGAACTAGAACTGAACTAGAACTGAACTGAACTAGAACTGAACTAGAACTGAACTAGAACTGAACTAGAACTGAACTAGAACTGAACTAGAAACTGAACTAGAACTGAACTAGAACTGAACTAGAACTGAACTAGAACTGAACTAGAACTGAACTAGAACTGAACTAGAACTGAACTAGAACTGAACTAGAACTGAACTAGAACTGAACTAGAACTGAACTAGAACTGAACTAGAACTGAACTAGAACTGAACTAGAACTGAACTAGAACTGAACTAGAACTGAACTAGAACTGAACTAGAACTGAACTAGAACTGAACTAGAACTGAACTAGAACTGAATTAGAACTGAACTAGAACTGAGCTAGAACTGAACTTAACCTGAACTAGAACTGAACTAGAACTGAACTAGAACTGAACTAGAACTGAACTAGAACTGAACTAGAACTGAACTAGAACTGAACTAGAACTGAACTAGAACTGAACTAGAACTGAGCTAGAACTGAACTTAACCTGAACTAGAACTGAACTAGAACTGAACTAGAACTGAACTAGAACTGAACTAGAACTGAACTGAACTAGAACTGAACTAGAACTGAACAAGAACTGAACTAGAACTGAACTAGATCTGAACTAGAACTGAGCTAGAACTGAACATGAACTGAACTAGAACTGAACTAAAGCTGAACTAGAAATGAACTAGAACTGCACTAGAACTGAACTAGAACTGAACTGAATTAGAACTGAACTAGAACTGAAGTAAAACTGCACTAGAACTGAACTAGATCTGAACTAAAACTGAACTAGAACTAAACTAAAATAGAAAACTAAAACTGATCTAACATAATAACCTAAAATATCAATTCTTGCTCTCAAGTAAAATTGTAAACCGTAACGTATGAGTATTTAATTAAAACTCATACGTACTGTGGACTGAATTGCAATTTTAAATTAAACAAATGTTTTTCAACGTTAATTGATAAAATATAAAGAAAACTATTAACCAAAAACGTATTAAAGACGTATGTATGTGTAATTGAATTATAATTACAATAACAAAACCATACGTAAATTCATTGCTCTAATAAGTTTATAAATTAAAATAGGATGTAGGAGAGTGTGAGTCAAAATAATGGGTCACTAATTAAAGCAAGGATTCTTAAATTTGCACTTAAGCTTAAAAAGCCACACACTTGCACATACTCACACTCGCAAACAACATGCAGTGCCAACTACAGCAACCGGACATGTTTAAAGACGCCATTATCATTAATACTTAAATGTATTAGTTAGTAGTAAAAATGATGACTGACTCTATTCTCTACTCTTCTCTATGAGTACAATTGTTTGGCGTCATTATGTTTAATAGTTGGCGGATATGGCGTCTTTGTTGTCGTCTTGTTTAGTATTTTATTCCTAATGTGTTTGTGTGTGTCTGTGTAAGTGTTTTCATAATTTTAATTGAGTTGTTAGTTAATATTTAATGCTCTTCAATAATATTTTACAATCGCATTTGAAGTGTTAATTAGCAATTAATTACAATTTAATTACCAGTTAAATACACCACAGGCTGTTAGTAATCAAGAAACAACGAAGATTCAAGAAAATGTTTACAATTTACTTACATATTTTGTTTGTATTCTACTTTAAATGGTCCATTTGTTAACATTTAGAAAGGAAATCCTTTATTTAATTATGTTACCTTTTTTTTTGTAAATGTAAAGATTTGTTTTTATTTAGAAAAATATTTGTTTAACAATCAGTTGGGAATTTTCCTAGAAACCGACCAAATTTAATTTGTTATTTTTGTATTCAAAAAACGAAGATACCATTGAAATACAAGTGCCTGTTGCGAGCGGCGCGTGGGTGTTAAAAGGAAATGTTTAAATTTAGGCATATTAAGCCTTTGGGTTATTTTTCTAGTATTTTATTTGCAAAAAAATAAGGAGAAGGACAAAAAAAATAACAACAGCAATAAAATGTATGTTTATTTATGGAAATAAACTATCACATTTTATTATTTCTTTCATAAATCAATCAACATTTTTGAAAGGGAAGAAACGAGACAATTTTTCTGCAAAAAAAAGCTAAAAATAAAAAATTTCAAGTACAATACAAATAAATGGATGAATCTAGAGAAAATAGCAAGTAATAGAATATTTGGCTGTGACGAAATCATACAATACATACTTTAATTTGTTTAGTTAATTTTAGATTCATGTCTAGGTCAGTTCTAGTTTACTTCTTGTTCTAGGTTCGTTCAATTCTATTTAACTACAAGTTCAATTCTAGTTCAGTTTTAGTTAAGTTGTAATTTAGCTCCAGTTTGGTACCAGTTTAGTTCTAGTTCAGTTCTAGTTCAGTTCTAGTTCTAGTTCAGTTCTAGTTCAGTTCTAGTTCAGTTCTAGTCCAGTTCTAGTCCAGTTCTAGTCCAGTTCTAGTTCAGTTCTAGTTCAGTTCTAGTTCAGTTCTAGTTCAGTTCTAGTTCAGTTCTAGTTCAGTTCTAGTTCAGTTCTAGTTCAGTTCTAGTTCAGTTCTAGTTCAGTTCTAGTTCAGTTCTAGTTCTGTTCTAGTTCTGTTCTAGTTCTGTTCTAGTTCTGTTCTAGTTCTGTTCTAGTACAGTTCTAGTTCAGTTCTAGTTCAGTTCTAGTTCAGTTCTAGTTCAGTTCTAGTTCAGTTCTAGTTCAGTTCTAGTTCAGTTCTAGTTCAGTTCTAGTTCAGTTCTAGTTCAGTTCTAGTTCAGTTCTAGTTCAGTTCAGTTCTAGTTCAGTTCTAGTTCAGTTCTAGTTCAGTTCTAGTTCAGTTCTAGTTCAGTTCTAGTTCAGTTCTAGTTCAGTTCTAGTTCAGTTCTAGTTCAGTTCTAGTTCAGTTCTAGTTCAGTTCTAGTTCAGTTCTAGTTCAGTTCTAGTTCAGTTCTAGTTCAGTTCTAGTTCAGTTCTAGTTCAGTTCTAGTTCCGTTCTAGTTCAGTTCTAGTTCAGTTCTAGTTCAGTTCTAGTTCAGTTCTAGTTCAGTTCTAGTTGAGTTCTAGTTGAGTTCTAGTTGAGTTCTAGTTCAGTTCTAGTTCAGTTCTAGTTCAGTTCTAGTTCAGTTCTAGTTCTAGTTCAGTTCTAGTCCAGTTCTAGTCCAATTCTAGTTCAGTTCTAGTTCAGTTCTAGTTCAGTTCTAGTTCAGTTCTAGTTCAGTTCTAGTTCAGTTCTAGTTCAGTTCTGGTTCAGTTCTAGTTCAGTTCTAGTTCAGTTCTAGTTCAGTTCAGTTCAGTATGTTCAGTTCTAGTTCAGTTCTAGTTTCAGTTCTAGTTTCCAGTTCTAGTTCAGTTCTCAGTTCAGTTCTAGTTCAGTTCTAGTTTCAGTTCTAGTTTTCAGTTCTAGTTCAGTTCTAGTTCAGTTCTAGTTCAGTCTAGTTCAGTTCTAGTTCAGTTCTAGTTCAGTTCTAGTTCCGTTCTAGTTCAGTTCTAGTTCAGTTCTAGTTCAGTTCTAGTTCAGTTCTAGTTCAGTTCTAGTTCAGTTCTAGTTTCAGTTCTAGTTCAGTTCTAGTTCCGTTCTAGTTCAGTTCTAGTTTAGTTCTAGTACAGTTTTCTAGTTCCAGTTCTAGTTTATTTCTAGTTTTTTATTTAGTTAGTTCTATGTTCAGTTCTAGTTAAGTTCTAGTTCAGTTCTAGTTCAGTCTAGTCAGTTTTAGTTCAGTTCTAGTCACGTTCTAGTTCAGTTCTAGTTCAGTTCTAAGTTCAGGTTCTAGTTCAGGTTCAAGTTCAGTTTCTAGTTCAGATTCTAGTTCAGTTTAGTCTAGTTCAGTTCTAGTTTCAGTTCTAGTTCAGTTCTAGTTCTAGTTCAGTTCTAGTTCTAGTTCAGTTCTAGTTCAGTTCTAGTTCAGTTCTAGTTCAGTTCTAGTTCAGTTCTAGTTCAGTTCTAGTTCAGTTCTATTTTTATTTTAAAACAAACAAATTTAATAACAAACAACTGAAACCTTAAAAATATGTTTTATATTTTAATTTTAATAAATACACTGTAAGTTTATGATTTTATTTGGTTTTAAGTTGAATTTAATTTGTTTTAAAATAAAAGTTTAAGGAAAAATCCGTATGAAACCCTTAAAACTTCCTGATTATTGTGATATTTAAATATAATAAAGAAAGTTTGTAATTTAAGGTTTAGCTTAAAAATTCAAAGACTAATTGAAAATTTTACAAGGTTTCCTAATAATTATTATTTTAATTTCTTAGAAATCAAAGTTTATTTAAAATATGTCTGGTTATTGCAGCCTTGATATTATTTGCAATTTTAAATTGAAAACATCAACATGTTTTTCTAAGACAATACCTTGACCTTTAAGTTTAAAAATGACCAAAAACAAAAAAGAAAACCCTCAAATTTCAAGTTCAATAAAACACCTTTTTCTCAGTTTAACATGTGTGCACACGTTTTGTGTAAATGAACTCTATAAACTTTGATTTATTACAAAATCTGTGAAATGAACACTTAAAACAAATCCCAGGATAAAACTATAAACTAAGCAGCAACAAAACTTCAACGAAATCCTTTAAGCAATTGAGGCTTTTTATGGGAAATTTATTTTAAAAAAGAATGTGATATTTAAGTAAGAAAATCGAATCTCAAAGTTTGTTGTTTTTTAATAAAAATTCCTTTAAATTTAAATTTAGAAGTTATTTTAATGTTATTGGTTTGTTGCTGTTGTTGTTTTATTTTCTTACAATTTTGCTATGAAAACATTGAAAAGGGAAATAAAAAAAAATATGAAACTGACATTTGCTGTCAAGTGTAGCCTGACAATTTACTGGCATTTTACAGTTTTTTTTGTTGTGTTGTTGTTATATAAAGAAAATAAAGAGACATTTATAAAGTATAATCAACAGTAAAGTAACGGATATGTCATATAACGGCAATGAATGTAACAGGCTCAAAAACACGCATACAGACAAACACATACATTTACTAAGGAGCAGAGGGTGAAGGGGAGAGAGAGTGGCCTAGTTTTAGGCTTTACTTAGTGGTTTAAAGTAAAAAGTTTTTAAATATTTGATTTTAAAGTAATAGAATTTGTTAAATTAAAGCCTAAAGTCAAATCGTTGAGATAAAAGTTTTGTATTTAAATTTTACACTTCAACACCTTTTTATTACTTTAAAAATGTTTCTTAACTATATGATGAGTTCCTGTGAAGAAACTAACTAACTAATTTGCCTTTATGCTTAAGAAACTTTTGCTCATTTCCTTATTTGAAATTTAAATTATTTTTTCCTTACTTGCTAGGCTTCTCTTTCACTTCTTTATTTATTCTTTTACTTGCCAACCGAACTCCTAAAATAACTAATGTAATTTAGTTGTAAAAAGCATAAAAAAAACACATTCTATAAAGAAAAATATGGCTTTTATGTCAAGTGTTTAACAAATACACAAATGTACATAAAAATTTACTTATATACATATTATAAGTACATAAATATAAATACATATTGTGTTGTACTGACATCAACACTGTTTAAACATAAATACTTAAAAGCCTAAAGACATTTCTAGAGAAAGAGGATGCCAGAGAAATAAGAACATTTTAAAGGAAAAGTAAAAATTTAGTTGTAGTTTTAAGTACTTACAGTGCGTATGAGTTTTAAATAAATACTCATACGTTACGGATTACAATTTTACTTGCGAGCAAAAATAGTTCAGTTCTAGTTCTTATATTTTCTTCACTTTGTCTCTTAATATGCTAAATTTAAAGATTTCCCATATATCTGGCAGCCTTAACATTCTGAATACAATTGCAACTACAACCACACTTACTACAAATAAAATAATATTATTAATATTCATTTATTTACATAACTTTTAAGTCATTTTTTTAGTTCAAACCAAACAAAAAAAAACTCTATTTTGTCGTCTTTCGCTTGTCGTCTGCGGTGGCAATTCTGCAAACTGTTATATGCAGATTTCTATCAAATTATCTCACACTCTTACACATACACACACTATTATCCTGTACTGTTTTTCAATCATTTATTTGCCTGTTCTTTAAAACTCCTGCTCATTTTTTTTTTTTTTTTTTGCTTTCTCATGTACAAAAACAAAAGCCATTAACCCCGGATATATGAATATACACATGCATGTTTGTATAAGCATGTATATGTGTTTATGCTTCAACTAGCAATATTTTCCCTCTGCCCTTCTCTACTTTCCCCAGCCCTTTTTGACTCTCTGAAGTAGTGAAACAAAATGTTTGGGTAATTGCATGTGTGCAAAAAAAAAGACACCGTTGGTTTGTTGTCTTTTCATTTTGTTGTGTTGAAAGAAAAATGAACGGAAATGTAACCTACTAATAGGGGGAGAGAGAAAAGGGGGAAATTATATTTGAATAAAGATAAATTAGTTTGATTTTTTTCTGTAGTTTAATAAGGGAAACATAAAAGGATTATTATTAGGGTTTTTTGACAAGTAAATACGGTCATTACTAGTACATAAACTAGTCTATGAACTAGCCTATGGACTAGTTTATTGAATAGTCTAGGAACTAGACTATTCACTAGTCTTTGGACTAGTCTATTGACTAGTCTATTGACTAGTGTATGTACTAGTCTATTGACTAGTCTATGGACTAGTCTATTGACTAGTGTATGTACTAGTCTATTGACTAGTGTATGAACTAGTATATTGACTAGTCTATGTACTAGTATATTGACTAGTCTATGGGCGGATCTTTAGACAAGTCTATGGACTAGTCTATCGACTAGTCTTCAGACTACTTTATAAACTAGACTATTGAATAGTATGAGGACTAGGCTTTTGACTAGTCTATTGATTATTATATTGACTAGTTAATGGACTATTGACTAGTCTGAGGACTAGACTATTGACTAGTCTGAGGACTAGACTATTGACTAGTCTGTGGACTAGACTATTGACTAGTCTATGAACTTGTATGTTGTCTAGTTTATGAAGTAGTCTATTGACTAATGTATGGACTATACTGTTGACTCTTCTATGGACTAGACTAATGTCTAGTCCATGGACTAGACTATTAAATTGTTTTCGGACTATTGAATAGTATATGAACTGTACTATTTACTATTCTGTTGACTATTATATGAACTAGTCTATTGGCTAGTCTATATACTAGACTATTGGCTAGTCTATATACTAGTCTATTGGTTAATCTATATACAAGTCTATTGACTAGTATACATATACTAGTATAAGGACTAGTATATGGTCTAGACTATTGACTAGTCTATGGACTAGTATATGGGCTAATTTATTGTTTATTCTAGGGACTAGAATATGGACTAGTTTCTGTACTAGTCTACAAACTAGAATATTATCTCGTCTATGAACTAACCCATTTTCTGACAAAAGGACTTAAATGAAAAAGATTATAATTTTTATAAATTTGATCTTAATACTCATACGTAATGGTTGACCAAACTTCTTTCTCTGCTCTCATACACATACACTTCTAGTTTGATTATTATTATTACTCATACGTAGTGCTACCTGTGTGTTTGTATATTCATTATTTGTTTTGTTTTGCATATAGTTGATTGTTTTTCTTTTTTTTTTTGCTTTCAAGCAATAGTTTTTTGTTATTGTTTTCTTACTTCTAGCTACTGTACTCTCGCTCTCTTTTTTTTTCTAAATACAAAGTAAACAACTTAAACAAAAACAAATACCAGCAGGTAAAATAAAATAATAACAACAAGTAGAAATCTTTATTTTAATGGACACGTTTTTTTTTGTAGTGCTGCCATATTTTGAAGGACTCTTAAGCAATTGTTAAAGTTTTTTTAACGTGGGTTTTCTTTAAAAACTACAATGTCTGTACAAAAACAATGTTAAATAGAATGCGGATAAATGTAAATTATGTATAGAAGTGAACGCTGCGTTTGGTTTTAAGGTCGTTTAGTGGGTGGCTTTATCAAAACGTATTTGTATATAGTATTTTAATTGTTGCTTTTTATATTTTTGGGGGGTTCTTCTTCGTTATTTAGTTATCAACAACAGCAGGTAGAATACAATAAAGTTAGAAATAATACAACAAATAAACACAAAAACAAATTAATTAAGTATGAACTTGAAAATGGAAAACAAAAACTTGGGAATAAACTTTATCATTTAAGCGACCAACTGAAGCATTAAAGCAGACAACCTAACACAACTGGCTTTTAATTAACCCATATAATGTTAATTTTTGTTTTGTGTGGAACTTGAACGGGTTAATTAGCTCAAAACAAAGTTGAGGGTTATATATATAAGCAAAATTAAATATATGAAAAATATATTATTAAAAATAACCAAATTTTTAAATCTCTAAAGATACGAAAATTGCAACCAAATTTCGGACTTAACTTCGAAAAACTTTGTTTTTTCTTAAGATCTAAAATAAATAAAAATACCTGTTCCTATAAAATTTTCCAAAATTCCTTTTCTTTCAGATTAAGAACCGGTTGGAATAGCTCCCAGGTACATGAACCTTTACGACCCGATGAACAGGCTGCCATTATATCCGTTATTAAACGCAATGAAGAGCTGGAAATTGCGGAACGCCAGCGTGTGGGTCGACTGGTGGAAAGAGTAGAAAAAATTAAATCTCGAGCTGTGGAGAGAGGACCAAATTGCTGTCGTTTATGTGGCGATACTTTTGGTATTCTACGAGCACAACGTATCATCTGTGAGGATTGTCGCAAATCGGTTTGCCCCAAATGTAGTTTGGACATTAGCATACGTTATCATACCACCGAAAAGACCAGGGAAATTTGGTTATGCCGCATTTGCTCAGAGACCCGTGAAATGTGGAAGAAAACTGGGGCTTGGTTTTTCAAAGGTCTTCCCAATTATGAAGTGCCAAGTTCAGCCACCTCAACGCCGACACGGAATACACCCGTAGTAGCGGAAGCCAATGAAATGTTAATGACCCAACGTAAAGTGCAAAGTTGCCAAAGTACACCCACGCGCAGTGTGCGCGTTAAAAAGTTGACTATACGAGTTTGTGACTCCAGCAGTGAGGAAGAGTTAGAGGCGAGAGGTAAAGCTGAAGATGTGGTGGATAATGCTTGCAGCAATATGAATCAAGTGTGTTTAAAAGAAGGCGATAAAAGGGAGACTAAAAATGGCACCAAAACCAGTCCCACTATAAGTGAGGGTAAGCTGCAAAGAGAAGATAGTTTTCGCATGCGCACCTTTGGTTCCATACGCAGTTTTATTGACGGCTCGACGGGCGAACGTAAACTTTCGAATGCTTTCTTTTTCAACAATCGTTCGAATTCACGTTCAGAGGCTGGTAGTGCCCAACCGGAATTTGATACCATATCGACTGCTTCCACTGTTTACACTACAGCTTCCAACCCCAACAATCGTCGAGAAAGCTCAAATTATTGCTCAAGTCAAAGACGCAGTTCGGTTTCCTCCTCCTGGTCGATTAGTGATAGTTCTTCGGGCAATTCGGCGACCACCGCTTCCATGTCTGCGGCCAATCAAGCAAATGCACATTGTCGTGACCCCTTACTGGGTTGGCTGGAAGTGGCCATAACTTATAGGGAAAATTTTCATACTTTAGATGCCACCGTGGTTAGAGCTCGCGATTTGCCTCCTATGGACTCTTTAGGTTTGACCGATCCTTATTGTAAGTTGAATATTATAACCGCTGAAGGGACGGCTAAATATACCCGCTGGCAAAAGACAAGGTGTGTGCACAAAACTCGCAATCCGGAATTTAATGAAACACTACAGTTTGTGGGTGTTGAACCGGAGGAGTTGGGCAATGCTTTGCTTTATGTAGCCATTTTCGATGAGGACAAGTATGGTCATGACTTTTTGGGTGCAGCAAAGATTGGCTTATCGACGGTGAGTGAGAATCAGGAAAGTTGAAAGTTTTGTTTTGAATAATTGTTTTTCTCTTTTTTAGGTGCACAATACCAATCAATATAGAATTTCGGTGCCCTTGGGACCCGAAGACCAATACAGCAATGCCGCTGAAATGTCTCAAGAATGGCCTCACGGCAAAGTTTTGGTCTCCTTGTGTTATAACACCAAGAGAAGAGCTTTAACGGTTAATATCAAGCAATGTGTAAACTTAATACCCATGGACAATAATGGCAGTTCAGATCCATTTGTTAAATTGTAAGTTTTTTGGGTTTTCCATCTCTTTTGAATATAAATTTAATAATATTACTTTCCATTTAGGCAAATGAAACCCGATTCTCATCGCAACAAAAAATACAAAACCAGTGTCAAGTGGCGAACTTTGAATCCCATCTACAATGAAGAATTCCATTTCGAGGCCAGTCCTCATGACCTAAATAAACAATCAATTATTATTACCGTATGGGATAAGGATTTGGGTAAAAGTAATGATTTCTTGGGCAGTTTGATTATTGGATTTAATAGTAAAGGTGAACGTTTGCAGCAGTGGCTGGATTGCATACGTTTGCCAGATCATTTTCATGAGAAATGGCATTGTTTGGCGGGCGAAAATCCTTTGCATTAAAGATTGGATTATGAAACAGCAACCATTTCAAGCCAAATTTTTTTTCGGCAACAGCATTTAGCAATCTTTAAAGAAATAAAAAAATTGATGTAAAAGTATTCTTTTTCTCCTTTTATCTATAAAGTATATTAATTTTGATAGTATATGTATTAATTAATAATATTTATATATATATAAATATATATTTTTCTTAATAAATTTTTTTAAGTGTCCTTAAAAGGCTTTAGTTTATTTTAAACAAAAAAATCCATAAAAACTAAAAATTACTGGTTTAAAAAGAAATCTTTAAAAAGAAAATCTTAAAATAAATATTTACAAAATAAACTGCTAAAATAAAAAAGAAAACTATTTATTGTTTTAATTTAAAATTAAAGAAATAATTTTAGATTCAAAGTCTTGGAATTTTTAAACTTGAACTAGAACAGAAACAGAACTGAACTAGAATTGAACTAAAACTGGAATAGAACTGAAATAGAACTGAACTAGAACTGAACTAGAACTGAACTAAAACTAAACTAGAACTGAACTAGAACTAAACTAGAACTGAACTAGAACTGAACTAGAACAGAACTAGAACAGAACTAGAACAGGACTAGAACAGAACTAGAACAGAACTAGAACAGAACTAGAACAGAACTAGAACAGAACTAGAACAGAACTAGAACAGAACTAGAACAGAACTAGAACAGAACTAGAACAGAACTAGAACAGAACTAGAACAGAACTAGAACAGAACTAGAACAGAACTAGAACAGAACTAGAACAAAAGTAGAACAGAACTAGAACAGAACTAGAACAGAACTAGAACAGAACTAAAAACGAAACTTGAACTGAACTAGAAGAACGGAACTAGAACTGAACTAGAACTGAACTAGAACTGAACTAGAACTGAACTAGAACTGAACTAGAACTGAACTAGAACTGAACTAGAACTGAACTAGAACTGAACTAGAACTGAACTAGAACTGAACTAGAACTGAACTAGAACTGTACTAGGACTGAACTAGAACTGAACTAGAACTGAACTAGAACTGAACTAGAACTGAACTAGAACTGAACTAGAACTGAACTAGAACTGAACTAGAACTGAACTAGAACTGAACTAGAACTAAACTGGAACTGAACTAGAACTGAACTAGAACTGAACTAGAACTGAACTAGAACTGAACTAGAACTGAACTAGAACTGAACTAGAACTGAACTAGAACTGAACTAGAACTGAACTAGAACTGAACTAGAACTGAAATAAAACTGGACTAGAACTGGACAAGAACTGAACTAGAACTGAACTAGAACAGATCTAGAACAGAACTAGAACAGAACTAGAACAGACCTAGAACAGAACTAGAACAGAACTAGAACAGAACTAGAACAGAACTAGAACAGAACTAGAACAGAACTAGAACAGAACTAGAACAGAACTAGAACTGAACTAGAACTGAACTAGAACTGAACTAGAACTGAACTAGAACTGTACTAGGACTGAACTAGAACTGAACTAGAACTGAACTAGAACTGAACTAGAACTGAACTAGAACTGAACTAGAACTAAACTGGAACTGAACTAGAACTGAACTAGAACTGAACTAGAACTGAACTAGAACTGAACTAGAACTGAACTAGAACTGAACTAGAACTGAACTAGAACTGAACTAGAACTGAACTAGAACTGAACTAGAACTGAACTAGAACTGAACTAGAACTGAACTAGAACTGAACTAGAACTGAAATAAAACTGGACTAGAACTGAACTAGAACTGAACTAGAACAGATCTAGAACAGAACTAGAAGAACTAGAACAGACCTAGAACAGAACTAGAACAGAACTAGAACAGAACTAGAACAGAACTAGAACAGAACTAGAACAGAACTAGAACAGAACTAGAACAGAACTAGAACAGAACTAGAACAGAACTAGAACAGAACTAGAACAGAACTAGAACAGAACTAGAACAGAACTAGAACAGAACTAGAACAGAACTAAAACAGGATTAGAACAGAACTAGAACAGAACTAGAACAGAACTAGAACAGACCTAGAACTAGAACAGAACTAGAACTGAAAACGAACTAGAACTGAACTAGAACTGAACTAGAACTGAACTACAACTGAACTAGAACTGAACTAGAACTGAACTAGAACTGAACTAGAACTGAACTAGAACTGAACTAGAACTGAACTAGAACTGAACTAGAACTGAACTAGAACTGAACTAGAACTGAACTAGAACTGAACTAGAACTGAACTAGAACTGAACTGAACTAGAACTGAACTAGAACTGAACTTGAACTGAACTAGAACTGAACTAGAACTGAACTAGAACTGAACTAGAACTGAACTAGAACTGAACTAGAACTGAACTAGAACTGAACTAGAACTGAACTAGAACTGAACTTGAACTGAACTAGAACTGAACTAGAACTGAACTAGAACTGAACTAGAACTGAACTAGAACTGAACTAGAACTGAACTAGAACAGAACTAGAACTGAAAACGAACTAGAACTGAACTGAACTGAACTAGAACTGAACTGAACTAGAACTGAACTAGAACTGAACTGAACTAGAACTGAACTACAACTGAACTACAACTGAACTAGAACTGAACTAGAGCTGAACTAGAACTTAACTAGAACGGAACTAGAACTGAACTAGAACTGAACTAGAACTGAACTAGAACTGAACTAGAACTGAACTAGAACTGAACTAGAACTGAACTAGAACTGAACTAGAACTGAACTAAAACTGAACTAGGACTGAACTAGTACTGAACTAGAACTGAACTAGAACTAGAACTGAACTTAAAAAAAGGATTTAAAGAAAATTTCCTTTCAAAAACTTTAATTCATCGAATAAAATTTGTTTTACATTTTGTGTTTTTGCTTTTTCATACGTTTAAATTTTATTTATTATTATTTAAATAAATTTATATTTAGACCTCGTTTTTTATTGGTTTTGTTATTAACTAGGATTTATTATTATACTTCATTATCATTGCGTTTTTCAGTTTTATTTTGTTTGTTGTTTTAATTAATTTAAATTAAATTTTATTATATACTTGCTTTATTATAAGACTAGTCTTTTAAATAAATTATTATTTAAAGAAATCAACTACTTAAAACTGTTTTCCTCTCACTCTCTCTCTCTCTCTTTCAGTTTCTTACACTTCATTTCACTTTATCTAGTCACAAATTATTTGGCTAAAAGTAACAAATAATGTTTGTTGGTTTACTCGCTGGTGTTTAAATTAAAAAACTAATAGGAAATTTAAAAAAAAGTGAAACATATTTAAAAGTAATAAAAACCTTTTAAATATTTGAAAGAAATTAATGTACAAAAAAGGCAGAAGACCACAAAAAAAACAAAATTATTCTCTAGCCGCCTTTTTAGTTCTCTTATTAGTAGTTGTGGCTGTCGGCTGTACAGGACTTGTGAACATTGTAGAGGAGGCGACGGAGGCATTGGGTGTATTGGGCGTACTATGCTTGTGTTTGTGTAAACGTTTGTGATAACTTTGAGCCAAAGAATTTACTATGGACACTACAAAATAGCAGACCATACAAATTACAAAGGTTTCAAAGATTTTCGACAGCATATTGCCCGATTCTGCCGGAGTGGCATTACGTTGACGATGTAAACGTTGCTTTTGATTGTTGAGAAAACCCTTAAAGGGTTCTTGTAGTTTTTTACCGATTACGGGAATGGCAGCCAAGGTATCTACGGCCTTTTCAATGAGCGATTCATTAAAGGCTATAATCACAAAGACTTTTTGTATGTGCATTTTAATAACGGCCTTGCCGATCAATGTGGCCCCAAAGAAAGTCCAGAATGGCACCAAGAAATGGCCACAGGTAATGCCGGCTAAATCGAATAAAGGATTGGGAATCTGTAGACAAAAAAAGACAGAAAGAAAAATTTTAATTTTAGAAGAAAATTTTACAAATTTTGTTTTTGAAAATTAAATTTTTCAATAAAAAATCCTCACAAATTTGAAAGTTTAGTAGAATTTATGTTCGAAAAATTCGAAGTTTCAAAAATTAAAATTTTCTTTCATAATTTTAATATTTTCTTGGCTATAACTTATTATTAATGAAATTTTGTTAAATTTGAAAATGTTTGCACAATTTTCAAAAATTCGAACTAATGTTCGAAAAATTCGAAGATTCAAATATTATAATTTTTGATAAAAATTTAAATATTTTCTTTACATTTTGTAAAATTTTTATGTTTTAGTGCAATTTCGAAAATTCGAACTTAAGTTTGAAAACTTCGAAAATTGCAAAATAAATATTTCTGATCAAAATTTCTATTTTCTGTTAGTAATATTCAAATTTTGCAAAATATTAAAGTTTTTTGCAATTATCGAAAATTCGAAGTTAAGTTCGAAAAATTCGAAAATGCAAAAATTATGAGTTTTGATTGAAATTTCCTATTTTCTTGATAAAATATTGCTAAAACTTTTATCACAAATGAATATTTTCACAAATTTGAAAGTTTAGTAGAATTTATATTCGAAAAATTCGAAGTTTCAAAAATTACAATTTTCTTTCATAATTTTAATATTTTCTTGGCTATAACTTATTATTAATGAAATTTTGTTAAATTTGAAAGTTTTTGCACAATTTTCAAAAATTCTGACTAATGTTCGAAAAATTCGAAGATTCAAAAATTATAATTTTTGATAAAAATTTCAATATTTTCTTTGTTATAGGTTGTTAAAATTACATTTTGTAAAATTTTTATGTTTTAGTGCAATTTCGAAAATTCGAACTTAAGTTTGAAAACTTCGAACATTGCAAAATAAATATTTCTGATCAAAATTAAAATTTTCTTTTAGTAAAATGTTGCTAATATTCAAATTTTGTAAAATATTTAAGTTTTTCGCAATAATCGAAAATTCGAAGTTAAGTTTGAAAAATTCGAAAATGCAAAAATTATGAGTTTTGATTGAAATTTCCTATTTTCCTGATAAAATATTGCTAAAACTTTTATCACAAATTAATATTTTCACAAATTTAAAAGTTTAGTAGATTTTATGTTCGAAAAATTCGAAGTTTCAAAAATTACAATTTTCTTTCATAATTTTAATATTTTCTTGGCTATAACTTATTATTAATGAAATTTTGTTAAATTTGAAAGTTTTTGCACAATTTTCAAAAATTCGAACTAATGTTCGAAAAATTCAAAGATTCAAAAATTATAATTTTTGATAAAAATTTCAATATTTTTTTTTGTTATAGGTTGTTAAAATTGAATTTTGTAAAATTTTTATGTTTTAGTGCAATTTCGAAAATTCGAACTTAAGTTTGAAAACTTCGAACATTGCAAAATAAATATTTCTGATCAAAATTAAAATTTTCTTTTAGTAAAATGTTGCTAATATTCAATTTTTGCAAAATATTTAAGTTTTTCGCAATTATCGAAAATTCGCAGTTAAGTTCGAAAAATTCAAAAATGCAAAAATTATGAGTTTTGATCGAAATTTCAGTATTTTCTTGATAAAATATTGCTAATATTAAACTTTTATCAAAATTTCATAATTTAGTGCAATTTCGAAAAATTCGAACATTGATTTTAGATGTTTTGTGAAAAAATCTAATTTTTTTAAGAAAATTTTTTAAATTTTAAAATGATTTGGGAAATCTTCTTTGGTTTTCAAACTTACACTGGCACAAGCTAAAATTCCAAAGAAACCAATACGTTCAACCACACGTTCCATAAAGAGTTTTCCTCTATCCATTAAGCCTAAATTCTTTTGATTCTTTTTAGCCTTTAAAGCCTCAAATTCAGCTAATTCCTCAGCATCGTCTGGATCATAGCCCGACAAACGGGCTGCTTTGGCCATAAAATAGGGTGGTAGTTCACCCAAAGCCGTACCTGCACCCCATAGGAAAGCCTCAAAGCGTACCTTAGACATAATAGACCAAATGTGGGGAAGTTTTTTGGCATAAGGCTCCTCCGGGCAGATGATGCTAAACGTTTAAAAAGAAATTTATTAGAAAAACTTGAATTTTTATAACAAAACAAACACTTACTCATCTGGATAGGGTGGCTTGGGGAAATTTAAGGAATTACACTCATAGGCAGCTAAAGTTACACTAGCTATGTGTGGCCCTAAATACAGCAAAAATGTATGTAGACCAGTGCCCAAGCCTACGGAAGATAAAATACCCAAACCCGTCCAATACACCACAAACCAGGTGTTATTTTTTAAAAACTCTACTATAATTTGATGACGACCGGGTAGTTGATATAAAACAGCTATAAAACTAGCTAAAATTAAAAATACCCCAATCCAAGTCTTTCTTTGCATTAATCTGGAAAAAAAAAGATAAGAAACAAAACAAAATAAATTAAATTTTCTTTAAAATAAGTTTTCTTTTTATAACAAAATAAACTTACTTTCCCACTAAAGTCTTAACAAGTTCCACTATTTCTAAACTACAATATGACAATGTTTTTATTGGTTGCCTCCATAATACTAAAGCCTCTCGTTCGGCTTTGAGTTTTTCCTTTTGTTGTTTATTCAATGGTTTCATTTGTTGTTTAACATTCATTATTGACAATGCACCGTTATTAGTTTTTCTAAGTTTTTCCTGTGTAGAAGAATTTGTTGTTGAGGTTGAGGTCTTTGTTTGTTGTTGCTGCTGTTGTTTATTATTAGAGTTTTCTTTATCTACATTTTTGCGCTGTCGCGTATCTTTGTCTTTTTTATGATGATGTTGTGACATTTAACTAGAATATAATAAAGTTTTGCTGTTTGAATTTTTGCTTTTCTTTTTTTTTTTCAACTTGATTTAACTCAAGTTTTGTTGAAATGTTGAGAAAATTGTTTACTTTTGCTTTTATATAAAATGTATTTATTAGTTTAGAAGTCCTTAATACGAAGTGTAGTGTGTTCGGGAGGGGTATTAACTGTTATATTGTTTCGTTTTTGTGTGCTGCTGAAAAAAAAAGGAAAGTCCACTACACAAATTTGGTGTCTTTTCTTTTGATGTGCTGAAAATAAAGGAAAAGGGAAATAAATTAATAAAATCTTGAACAATTTAAGAAACATTTTATTTCAAACTAAATTGAAAATTCTATATTTTTTCAGTAAAACTATCTTTAAAATCTATAAATTTATGACAAAATTTAAAATTTTTATTGCTAAATATAGTTTAAGATATATCACATTTTCAAGTTTAAATAATTGTTTCAATTTTTAGGAAATTTGAAAAGTTTTTAACTTTAATGTTTGTTTATTTTAGAAAGAAATTTGTATTTCTTTTATATTGTTTTGGTTTGTTTAAATTATTTGCAAAATTTATTATTTATACTTTGACCTTTTAAAAGAAAACTTTAGGAAAAAAAAAACTGCCCTAAGGCTGCCAAATTAAATCATGTTTCTCTTTTACCTTTCAAAATTGTAGCTAAAATTAGTTAGTTTGATGTTTGGCTTTTTCCGCAGAAAAATTGAACTTTGTTTTTCTATTTTTCTTTAAAACAATTTATGATTGTTTGCCTTAAATATAAAGGTTTCAATACAAGTCTTTTTATTATCTTTCAAACATATTAAAAAGCATTAAGAAACAAAAACTTATCAAGATAAGCTGTTGGAAAAGTAGAGCAGGGTAAAAGACAAAGTTATAATTTACTAATATGATGTAGTTAGTTACAAAACGGTTAATGACCTAAATTTAACTAGAGACACCACTCAAAACATGATGCATACATTACACATCATCATGAACAGAAATAAATATAAAGAGTAAATAAAATAAATTAAAATAAACAAGAGTACATTGTATAAAAAAAGGTTTTTTATATTATTTTCTGTTTATTCTCCGGTTTAATGCTTACAAAAGCTAAAAACTGATAATAGTGGTTTTTGTATTAAATATTATGATTAATCTTTTAATATGGAAAAGAGTGCATGTGTGTTTAAAACACTTATAGTATGAATAATAAATACATAATAAATAGTTTAAAGCAATTGTATTATAATTTAATAAATCCCCAACAATACGGGAGGAAATGTTTAATTTACCTTTTGAAAATAAAACTCTTAACAGAGGGATGTTTAAGGGGAAGAGAGCAGTATTAGTTTAATCTATAATTTTGATAATTAGTTTTAAAATTTCATTATTATTTATTAAATTAAACATTGAACTTTAGTAAAGGTTTATTAATTTAGTTATTGTACGTATGTAGTTGAAGGTTTTTGTTAATTTTTTTTAATATGTAGTAGGTATAAAATGTTTAGTTTAAAAATAATTACATTTTAAACAATAAATTTAAAAAAGATGAACAAAAACACAGACCTATTGCGGAAAATTTAACATGCGACTAATGAAAGCACCAATGACAAGAAACCACACAATGTTTTGTTATTTTTTACTAGTGTCGTTGTTTTTGTTGTCATTTTCACGGCAACTCATATTAAGTGAGCGTGAGAGGTGTAAACGTCAGAATACAAAAACAAAAAAATGTATATCGAAAAAACAAAAATAAATGTTTTGTTATTGGGAAATAAAGTTGCCAGATGGCATGACATGATAATAAAATTCTTAAATAGAAAGGATATTTGGAAATTTTTAAAGAATTTTGAAAAATGTTGCCTTTTTTAATGAAAATGTTAATAAATTCGTCATTTTAACTATCTTACTTAATAATAATTAAATGAAAATAGATAAAAAACACACAAAAATTAAAACTTGGAAGAAAATATCAACTGAAACGCCAAATCTTTTTAAAATCCAGCCTTTTTTATTTCCACTGAAATAACAATCTGTCATCTCTATTTGACTCCCGAAAACGTGTTCTTTGTATACAAAAACAAAATTCTGAAAAAAAAATTTCTTCGACAAAAACAAAAGGGTGTTTGTCGGTGGTGGGTGTTAAAATGTAAACAAAGTAGGGGTAGTTTTAACAAAAACTCCCTCTCTTTTAATTCACTTTATTACAAAAACTCTCTGTAAATTACAACAATAGAGACAGCAGAAAAAAAATTGCATTTAAAAAAAATGCACCGTAATAAAGGGAGAAAAAAAAGAAAAACAACAAAATTATGTACCGAAAACAAAAGAAAAATTAATCAATTTAACACTGACACACAAATACTTAAATGATTTTCAAGAATTTTATCATAAATTATACTAAAAACTAATAAATTTATTGTATTTTTTAAATAAGGCTTTCTTTTAATAAAATTAATTGCTTTTCGAGGCACAAAAAAATTTTGCTGGTCATGGGTTTTTTTTCGTGTCAGCTATGTGTTACCTTTTTTGTTGTTTGTTTTTTATAAAAAACTGTTGGTTTTACACTACAATCTAATTAATAATATATGTTAACACATAGGCTTAATTAAATTTATAACTTTTTTGCTACGTTTTCTAGTTATTTTTTCCACTAAATTATTAAAAAAGAACAAATGTTACGACAACCAACACCGGAGCGCCGACAAATATTAAAGACGGCGGCAGCTGACACTAAAAATAACGGCGGTGACTTAAAATCGACTGTAAGCCGGCTGAGTCCTCA
Source organism: Lucilia sericata (assembly GCF_015586225.1). NCBI lineage: Eukaryota > Metazoa > Arthropoda > Insecta > Diptera > Calliphoridae > Lucilia > Lucilia sericata. Next base: position 101,361 of record NW_023994942.1, read on the forward strand.
AATACGTTTAAATTTTCAAAGATTTTAAATAAAAACGGAATCCGAGAGATAAAAAAGTGGGATTTTGGAAGCAAATATATGGTTTATAACAACAAAAGTTATGTGAGAAATTATTAAGGGATGGAAAAAAAAAAACTCAAAATCTAATAGTTTTTAGTGATGCAACTCTGTTTTTTCCTGAATAATGCTAAAAAATACGACGCTGCACAAGCAAAAAAAAAAAAACAAACAGAAATTTAAACAAAAAAAGTTATTTTCATTAATTTTTAATTTATTTTCTTTTTATTTCAGCTAAAATCAAATCCCATCCATCAGTAAAACGCTCGTAGCCCTCCTGAAACACTTTAAAATAGTTTTTTAGTTTCTTAAACTACAATTTTTTTCTGATTACTGCATTACCAATATAACCAAAAATGCAGACAACAGGGTGTTTCAAACTAATGTTATTATATATAAAACACTCTGTGTTCATTAACAAATCATTCCCTTTTATGTTTATCAACAAAACTATTGTGGTTTTTGACAAGTAAACAAAATTTCTATAATTTTAATAAATAATCACAAATTTTATAAATTTTTAACAAAAAAGGGTAAATTTTATTAAAAATCAATGAATAAATAAGAATATTTTATAATTTTCTCAAGTTACTTAAAATTTATCAAATTTATTTACGAAATTCAGCCTTAAAAGCTTGGCGTCACTTTGGGGTGTTTTTATACAGTTGCAGCATGGAATCAGAGACACCCGCTAACGCCATGGCGGACAATAATACATCAGCTAATAATCTAGGACTTAATGAAACAACTCCCATGGACACCGATGAAAATGTTAATAATGCAGAAAATGCGGCTGAAACGGGAGGTAAGAAAGATTAAAGCATATAAAACAGAAAAAGCTGGTATAAGAGGATATAATTTAAGAAGATTATGAAAATTAGGAATAGAATTTAAAGTAATTTCATTAAAATATTTTCATAATATGTTGAAAAATCTTATTTTTTTCACATTTTTGAAGCACATCCTGATCACATGGATACAGAAAATGCTAACCCGGAAAGCCAGCCTATGGATAGTTTAAATGCCAGTAGCTCTAGTAATGCAGAAACTACAACGCCTACTGCTGGCAATACAACGTCCTCTCAAAACGAACAGTTGGATGCTGCTAATGACAATTTAGCTACCTTGGCGGCAGTCTCAGCGGCCGGAGCAGCCGAGGCTAATAACAATCCAGTCGGAGCACAACCAACAACAATGGACTCCGCCTCTAGCAATAATCAAATAACTGGCGAGGAAACACCTACCAAATCATCAGCGAGTAATAGCAATAATACCACTAACAATAATCCAACTCCAACGCCTACAACAAATTCTACACTTACCACTAACAATCCTCCATTAGATGAGGAAGATGCCAAGTGGCATACCGTGGGCATTTTCCAGGGTCTTTCTACTACCGTTACCAGTTATATAGATAACACTGTCTGGTCTTCCTCCGGGCTTAATTTAAATGCCGAGGACATACCAGATTTGGGTCAACATCCCCGTATTAATCTAGAACCTGGCACCGCCTATCGTTTTCGCATACGTGCCATTAATTCGGTGGGCACTAGTGATTGGAGTGAGATTTCTAGTTTTAAAACCTGTTTGCCGGGTTTTCCAGGTGCTCCTTCCGCCATAAAAATCTCCAAGTCTTCGGAGGGTGCTCATTTAACCTGGGAACCACCACCAAGTTGTGTCAGTTCCAATGAAATAGTAGAGTATTCAGTTTATTTGGCCGTCAAACCTGGCAAAGAAAAGGAAACCAAGGCTGGTCAACGAGCACCTGCCCAATTAGCTTTCGTACGTGTTTATGTGGGTGCTGCCAATCAGTGTACTGTTTCCCATACTTCACTCTCAGCGGCTCATGTCGATTGCTCCAATAAACCGGCTATAATCTTCCGTATAGCTGCCCGCAATGAGAAGGGTTATGGACCTGCTACTCAGGTTAGGTGGCTGCAAGATCCTGTGCAAAATTCCGCCAATAATCCCGGTTTAGGACCCAATAGTTTGCTATCGCCAACACGTGTTAAACCGGAAATTACTGGTGCATCGCCAAGTAAACGTTTTAAATCAGCAGTGGCTGGTGCTGGTGGGCGTTAAGGGGACAAAATTTAATTTTATTTTCTTTTCGTATAATATAAATTCTTTCATTTTTTTACGCAAACGTTACAAATATATAGTTTGTAATACACATATAGAAATTTCAAACTTTATAAGTTATTTTAATATATCTTAACATAAAAAACCCGTTTCTTAATTAAAAACTAAACATTTAAGTTCATTTACTCTGTCAAATAAACTGTACTTTAAATATCTTTAAATTTAAATAAAGTGTAAAATAGCTTAACTAAAAATCTACTAAATTCGGAACAGACACATTTTATTGAAAACAAATATTTATTGATTTAATTGTAGCAGTAGAAAATATTAATGTCGTTTTCTTTTTTGAAAATGGTTTTAAACAGCATGTACTTTATAATATTTCAAATTATCTGCAATTAGTTAAATGTTATTAAAAATTTAATTCAACAATTCCCTTTGACTTACCTTCAATAATACGACATTGTTTCTCTAAATACTCTTCGGTATTTAAATCCTTTAAGAATTTCTCTCTTTTTATGGTTAAACAATAATCCGGGCCATATTCCAAGAAATTTTCATTATCCGCCGAAATATCTTCATTTAAAGTGACATCACAAATAGCAGCCGTCAATGAGCACCAAAAACGACTAGAATTAGGAAAATTATAGCCCCCACCACCCAATATTAAAGAAGGCAATTCATAACTTAAGATATATTGCATGCATTCAATTAAGTCTTCGGGGATTAAATTAGTGCCACCCAAAGGATCTCCCACAATAACATCAGCGCCGCATTGTACAATCACAACATTAGGTTGATATAAATTAAAAATGTTGGAACATATTCTGTAATTTTTCAAATTTAATAAAGATTTAAACGATTTTTTTTTTTTTGAAATACCTTTTGAAATATTTTACATATTTGTCGCCTGTAATGCCCGATTTAAATGGAAAGTTAGCACTATAGCCTAGAGCTCTATCCCCTCCTCTATCTTCGGCTTTTCCAGTACCCGGATAATAACCACACTCCAGTTGATGAAATGATAAGCAAAAAACCCTTTTGCTATTGGCAAAAGCCATCTCTACACCATCACCATGATGGTTGTCTAGATCTATATATAAAATTCTTCTAAATTTCTTGGTTAACACCAAAATGCCTAAAACAATATCATTGATATAACAAAAACCAGCTGCCTTGTCCCTTTGGGCATGATGCCAACCACCGCACCAGTTTATTACAACTTCCGTTTTATCTGTAGACTTGCACAAACAATCACAGGCCGTCATAGTGGCGCCGGCTATAGTGCAAACATATTGTTTAATACCCGGCCAAGGAGGGCAATCATAGGAGAGACCATGACAATCGGATAAAAAGGAACAATCAATAACATCTTCCTCCTCCTCTTCTAATTCCGGAGCTAAATTTTTGTCTCTTGCATTTTCCAATTTCTCAAGTTTACTCTCATAAACCTCCAACTGTTTGATATAGTCCCTTAGGTGGTATGCTCTCAAATCTGCCGTGTTGCAAACCAAAGGTCTTATTCTTTCCATATGTGTTAGCAAACCATAGGATAAGAGTAAATTGTGGGTCAAGGAAGCCTTTGATTAGTTAGAACATATTAAAAGCCGTTTTGTTTTATTATAAAAAATAAACCATGTAAAGTTTTCTTACCCTGCCTTTTACTGCTGGATTTTTGTCCGCTTGTTGTATTAAATAATCACTGTAAATATATTTGATTTTCCGAGACATTTTCTTTAATAATTTTTCAATTAAAATTCAAATAATTTCTGTTTGTTTTGAAAAACAATTTAATAGCAAATGGCGGTTTTTTCTACTTCACAGCTGTTTAGTGCAGACCATCAAGCGATTTTAAAGTAAAAACTAATATTTTTATATCAATTCGGCAAGGAAAAACTCTTTTTTGTAGAATTAAGTTGGTAACACTTATAAATGACAATTATTTTCATACAGTTTGAAAAGCTTTGTTATTTTTTTTTCTAAAGAAATTTACCGCAATTGAGCGGTAAATTGTAAGTGGCTTGTAAACAATATAAGAAAAACGTAAAATTGGTGTGAATTCGGGAAAAATTAAAAAATTCGCAGTAAAAAGTGTTAAAATAGTAAATTTTTTGGTAAATAATTAAAATCAAAAGTGTTTGTGAGTTTATTTAATAGGTTATAAGAAAATGCAACCAAAAGCAATAAGACATTTTTCGTCTAATAAGAAAATATGTTTAATAAAAAGTTTTTAAATATGTAGTCAATTTGTATAAAAGTAATTAATATGTGAAGTGTTTGTGTGTTTACGTTATATGTTGCAAGAAAATGCAACCGAAAACAATAAGAACAGTCAAAATAGAATAAATTGGTGTTCCAACGGAAATGAAACTGGACAAGACTTGTGGGGCTGGATCGGAAATGTAATTGGAAAAGTAGGTAAGTACATAAATGTAAGATATTCATTAAAGAGTTCTTAAAAACATACTAAATTTGATTTGTCCAGAGTACCGGGAAATTGTAATATCCTTGGAAATGCATTTACATCTATTCTATAATTAAGACAGTTTTGCATAGAATCATTTATTGCCAGGGTAGCGAAGTAGAAAGTAGAGTGTCAAGGGCCATATGGTCATTTTGAATATCACACTGATTAAATTGCTTCCCATGGTGTAATAGTTAGTATTCGAATCTAACACACAGAAGGTCGTGGGTTCAATACACACCTGAGGCACTGTTAAAGGAGCGCACAACAGGCTATGTTATGCTCTGAATAAGTACTTATTGACTTTTGAAAATGTTTTCTTAAAAAAAGCTTTTATTTAACTTGCTTTGTTAGTTTGTTGGTTTGTAATTTTACGAATTTTCGATTTTCGTAGCCCGATTAGGATGAAACTTGGTACACATATAGAAACCTAAAGACAATGCAATATATTCGGATCAAAATTAAGTTCGTACTTTCCACAATATAATTCTCCGATCCAAATTATTTGCGTGCTTTGACAAAAAAGCAACAATCTTCCTTATTGGGAAAAAAATGTATGTTTGAATGTTTCATTGCTTTGCGAATATTATTTTAGTTTTTTTGTTGTTTTGTTTCTTTCGGCGTTGTTTTTGTTTTGTTATTGATAAAGTAATGGCAGACAATTCTTTGCGTGCTTTGACAAAAAAGATGTTTGATTACTTTTCGATTTTTTGTGTGTTTTGTTTTGCCCGGCGTTGTTGTTGTTTTTTTATTATTATTGCTAAGGTCGAAAAAAAACTAAATAATTCAAATTTTAAAAAATTAATGTTTTTAAACTATGGAAAAGGCAAAGGAGAGTAGACTTCAAACTTGTTCATTGCTCATTTAACTATTTATTATTTTAATTAATATTTAAATATGATCTATTTGTGTTTCTAACTCTATTTGTGTCCCCAATTCTGGTTCCTCAGTCACAAGAGCTTGCACTTTTTCAAAGTATCTGCAATTTGTTAAATGTTAATAAAAATTTAATTTTATAATTCCCATTGACTTACCTTAAATTTTATTTATTTTATGGTTAAACAATAATCGGGACCATATTCTAAGAAATTTTCATTGTCCGCCGAAATATCTTCATTTAAAGTGACATGACAAACAGCAGCCAGCAGGGAGCATCAAAAATGACTAGATTAGGGAAAATTATACCCCCCACCACCTAATATTAAACAAGGCAATATTCCAATTAAGTCTTAAGGGATTAAATTAGAGCCTCACAAACTATCTCACACAAAAACATCAGGTCTGCATTGTACAATCACAATATTAGGTTGATATAAAGCAAAAATGTAAACATTTTCTTTTTAATAACCGGCCAGGGAGGCAATCATAGGAGAGACCATGGCAATTAGATAAAAGGAAACAATCAATAACATCTTCCTCCTCTTATGTCTCTTCCGTTTTCAAATTTCCCATGTTTACTTTCATACGCCTCCAACTGTTATATAGTTCCATTAGTGGTATGCTTTTAAGTCTGTACTGTCGCAAACCAAACGTCTTACTATAAATATATTTGATTTTGCGCCACATTTTTTTAAATAACATTTCAATTAAAATTTAAACAATTTCTGTTTTAAAAACAATTTCACAGCAAATGGCGGGGTTTTCAGTCACAGCTGTTTAGTGAAGACCATCAAGCGATAAAGTAAAATCTAGTGATTTTTATATCAATTCGGCGAGTATAAAGTTGGTAACACTTATATATGTCATACAGTTTGAAAGCCTTTGTTGTTTTTTTCTAATGAGTTTACCGCTATTTTTTAAGTCAGTAAGCTTGTAAACAATTTAGGAAAAAAATTTAAGATTTGTGTGAATTCGGGGAAAAATTAAAAAAAAAATCGTGGCAAATTGTGTTTATATAGTAAATTTCTTGCTAAATAATTAAAATCAAAAGTGTTTATGTGTTTATTAAATAGGTTGTAAGAAAATGCAATTAAAAGCAATAAGAAAAAAATGAAAAATATCTAATAAGAAAATAGTTTTACTAAAAAGAGTTTAAATAGTCAATTTATATAAATGTAATTAAAATTTGTAGTGTTTGTTTATTTTAAATGCTTCTTGCATTCGGCATCCGAAGTAAGAAAAATAAGCAATAAGAAAGAAAAAGTGTAAATCTTGTATAAATGTAATTAAAATGCGTAGTGTTTGTGTGTTTAAGTTGTATGTTGCAAGCAATTGCAACCGAAAGCAATAAGAATAGACAAGATGGAATAAATTGGTGCTCCAAAGGATATTAAACTTGATAAGAGATGGACCGGAAATGCTGTAAATTGACAAGTACATGTAAGAAATTCATGAAGCAGTTCTTAAAAATACCAGGTATAACTTTGGTTTGCCCAATGTACCGGGGAGTTGTAATATCTTTGGAAATGTATTTGCCTCTGTTGTATAGTTAAGACAGTTTCGGATAGCATTAAGTAGTGCCAGATTAATGGAGTGTAATATATAGTGTCCAGGCCCATGTTGTCATTTTGAATATTGCACAGATTGATTACTACGGTTCAGTAGCTAGTATTCAGGTCTGTTACACAGAATGTCGTGGGTTCCATTTCCACCTGAGGCACTGGTAAAAGAGCTCTCAGCAGGCTCGGTATTGCTATAACTTTTTTTGAAACATTTAAAATTGTTTTATTATATTATTTATCATACATTTACACAATCGTTTTTATTTCTTTGTTTTTTCTTTTCTTGGTATTATTTTCTGGTATGTAATATTCATAATTTGAATATTTTGTTTGATTTTATACCCTTCATCTTCTAGATCCCTATAGATAACAGAGTCGGATTAGCCATGTCCGTTTGCCTGCCTGTTCGTCTGTGTGTCTGTTAAATGAATTTTCTGAAGACCCCAGATTTCTTCGGGATCTAAATATTCAATAATTCTGTCAGGCATACTTTCGAGAAGTTTCCTATTTAAAATCAGCAAATTCTGTTCATAACTATTTTATATTAATTAAATACGATCTATTTTTGTTTCTTGATCCTACAATTCTGGTTCCTTACCCACAAGAGCTTGTTATTTATCTACAATTTGTTAAATGTTAATAAAAATTTAATTTAATAATTCCTTTTGACTTACCTTCAACAAAAAGACATTATTTTTTTAAGTATTTAAACAATTACATTCATTAAGAATGCCTCTCTTTTAATGGTTAAATCTTCATTTTAAATGACATCACAAACAGTAGCCATCAGGGAGCATCATAAATGACTAGAATTAGGAAAATTAGAGACCCCACCACACAATATTAAACAAGGCAATATTGCGATTAAGTCTTCAGTGATTAAATTAGAGCCTCCAAAAGGATCTCATACAATAACATCAGCGCCACATTGTACAATTACAACATTAGGTTGATAAAGCAAACATTTTTGAACATATTCTATAGTTTTTGAAATTTAATCAAGATGTTTGCTATAGCGCAAACATATTGTTTAATAGCCGGCAAGGGATGGCATAGGAGACCATGGCAATCATATAAAAAGAAACAATCAATAATATCTACATCCTCTTCTACTTCCGGAGCTAAATTTATGTATCTTCCGTTTTCCAATTTTCCATGTTTACTTTCATAAACCTCCAACTGTTTTATATAGTCCTAATTCTGTGGTGTTGCAAACCAAAGGTCTTATTCTTTCCAAGTGTGTTAGCAAACCATAGGCCAACAGTAAATTATCGGTCAATGAAGACTTTGTTTAGTTAGAACATATTTTAAATCGTTAGAAACTTGTTATAGTTTTGTTATAAAAATTAAACCATGTAAATTTTTCACAGCAAATGGCGGGTATTGCTAAGCCACAGCTGTTTAGTATAGACCATCAAGCGATAAAGTAAAATTTTGTAATTTTTATAACAATTCTGCGAGAAAAAACTCTTTTTTGGTAGTATAAAGTTGGTAACACTTATATATGTCACTTATTTTCATACAGTTTGAAAAGCTTTGTTGTTTTTTTCTAATGAGTTTACCGCTATTTTTTAAGTTAGTGAGCTTGTAAACAATTTAGGAAAAAAATGTAAGGTTTGTGTGAATTCCGGAAAAAATTAAATAAAATTCGTGGTACGAAGTGTTTAAATAGTAAATTTATTGGTAAATAATTAAAATCAAAAGTGTTAGTGTGTTTATTTAATAGGTTGTAGGAAAATGCAACCAAAAGCAATAAGAAAATAAATGAAAAATGTCTAATAAGAAAATATGTTTAATGAAAAGTGTTTAAATAGGCAATTTATATAAATGTAATTAACTTTTGTAGTGTTTGTTTATTTCAAATGTTGTAAGAAAATGCATCCGAAAGCAATAAGAAAGAAAAAGTGTGAATCTGTATAAATGTATTTAAAATGCGAAGTGTTTGTGTTTAATTTATATGTTGCAAGACATGCAACCGAAAGCAATAAGTATAGACAAGATGGAATAAATTGGTGCTCCAAAGGAAATTAAACTTGACAAGACTTGTGGGGTTGGATTGGAAATGCTCTAAATTGACAAGTAGGTACACTAATGTAAGAAATTATTGAAGGAGCTCTTAAAAACACTATATTAGGTTTATCCAGTCTGCCGGGGAATTGTAAAAAAGTAAAAGTGCGTTCAGCAGCCCCGTTTATGCGCTAACTAACTAGTACTAGGACTACTGTCTGCACCTTCTTTATCTTATCAGTTCTAGTTCAGTTCAAGTTTAATTCTAGTTCAGTTCTAGTTCATTTCTAGTTCAGTTATAGTTCAGTTCTAGTTTCAGTTCCAGTTCAGTTTCAGTTTCAGTTCTAGTTCAGTTCTAGTGCAGTTCTAGTTCAGTTCTAGTTCCAGTTCTAGTACAGTTCTAGTTCAGTTCTAGCTTCAGTTATAGTTCAGTTCTAGTTCCAGTTCTAATTTCTGTTCTAGTTTAGTTCTAGTTCATTTCTAGTTCAGTTATAGTTCAGTTTAGTTTAGTTCTAGTTTAGTTCTAGTTCAGTTCTAGTTCAGTTCTAGTTCAGTTCTAGTTCAGTTCTAGTTCAGTTTCTAGGTTCAGTTCTTAGTTCAGTTCTAGTTCAGTTCTAGCTCAGTTCTAGTTCAGTTCTAGTTCCGTTCTAGTTCAATTCTAGTTGAGTTCTAATTCAGTTCTAGTTCATTTCTAGTTCAGTTCTAGTTCAGTTCTAGTTCAGTTCTAGTTCAGTTCTAGTTCAGTTCTAGTTCAGTTCTAGTTCAGTTCTAGTTCAGTTCTAGTTCAGTTCTAGTTCAGTTCTAGTTCAGTTCTAGTTCAGTTCTAGTTCAGTTCTAGTTCAGTTCAGTTCTAGTTCAGTTCTAGTTCAGTTCTGTTCAGTTCTAGTTCAGTTCTAGTTCAGTTCTAGTTCAGTTCTAGTTCAGTTCTAGTTCAGTTCTAGTTCAGTTCTAGTTCAGTTCTAGTTCAGTTCTAGTTCAGTTCTAGTTCAGTTCTAGTTCAGTTCTAGTTCAGTTCTAGTTCAGTTCTAGTTCAGTTCTAGTTCAGTTCTAGTTCAGTTCTAGTTCAGTTCTAGTTCAGTTCTAGTTCAGTTCTAGTTCAGTTCTAGTTCAGTTCTAGTTCAGTTCTAGTTCAGTTCTAGTTAAGTTCTAGTTCAGTTCTAGTTCAGTTCTAGTTCAGTTCCAGTTCAGTTCTAGTTGAGTTCTTATTCAGTTCTAGTTCAGTTATAGTTCAGTTCTAGTTCAGTTCTAGTTCAGTTCTAGTTCAGTTCTAGCTCAGTTCTAGTTCAGTTCTAGTTCAGTTCTAGTTCAATTCTAGTTGAGTTCTAATTCAGTTCTAGTTCAGTTCTAGCTCAGTTCTAGTTCAGTTCTAGTTCAGTTCTAGTTCAGTTCTAGTTCAGTTCTAGTTTAGTTCTAGTTCAGTTCTAGTTCAGTTCTAGTTCAGTTCTAGTTCAGTTCTAGCTCAGTTCTAGTTCAGTTCTAGTTCAGTTCTAGTTCAGTTCTAGTTCAGTTCTAGTTCAGTTCTAGTTCAGTTCTAGTTCAGTTCTAGTTCAGTTCTAGTTCAGTTCTAGTTCAGTTCTAGTTCAGTTCTAGTTCAGTTCTAGTTCAGTTCTAGTTCAGTTCTAGTTCAGTTCTAGTTCAGTTCTAGTTCAATTCTATTTCAGTTCTAGTTCAGTTCTAGTTCAGTTCTAGTTCAGTCTAGTTTTAATTCATTATACAGTATTCAATACTAAGGCGTTGTTTTAGGATTGCAGATTTAGATTAACTTCAATTCATAATCGATATCCTAATATAAATTAAAACATTTTTTACAAACTGCTATTTTTTATATTAATTTTTTTTATTGATTTTTGAAAATGTTTTGTTTTTTATAATTGTTTTATTATTTTATTTATCATACATTTACACAATCGTTTTTGTTTGTTTTTTGTTTTCTTGGTTTTATTTTCTGCTATGAAATTTTCTTGTAGTTACTTGAATATTTTGTTTTTTTTTGTTGTGTATGTTTTTATAACAATTCTCGTTTATTTTAAAAATAATTAATTGTTTTTTTTATTTAAAAACTACCTTTATGTTTAAGTTTAGTTAACTTATTTGTTTTGTTTTATTAATAACTAATTTAACTAAAACTTAAACAAAGTACAAAATTTGTTAATTAATTTAGATAATGACTAAAAAAATTACAAATATTTTTTTTTCTTTTTTACTATTTTTACAATAAAAAAATCCTTTAAAGTTTATTTTTATTTTTGGAAAATGTTTTTCTTTTTTGTTGTAATTATTAAGAAATATGTATATATGTTAGGTTGCAAGTATCAGTCACATAATTTTAGTTTTATTTTTTTTTTTTTAATAATTTATTTAATAGTTAATTTTATTAAATTTATTATCATTTAAAATTAGGTTGCTAGCATTTAACAACAGTTGTATTTAGTTTAAAGGGGAATTTTATATACAAATTGTTTTAATTTAGGTTTATTTGAACTAAGAAAAAACTAGGTTTTCAAAAACTTAGTTTTTTATGAAATTAGTTTTATTACTCATTTAACTAGTTTATTATATTAACTAAATACGATCTATTTGTGTTTCTTGAGCCTCCAATTCCGGTTCCTCAGCCAATGTATAAACCCCTTTCAAAGCATGATTACTAACCGAGTCCAATGAAGATTGGGTAGTGGGTGTTAAGTTATCCATAAGAGGACTACCCAATGAATTTAAGACATTACATGAAGTGGGTGGTGAGGTGGCTGAACTACAGGGTGGTAGTTGATTAAGATTTGTTAAGGGTAAATTTACATTTGATTTTAACAGATTACTAGAAGTTGAAGCCGTTGAATTTGGATCCATAGTTAAGATAGGCACTAGCTCATGATTGACATAATCTTTTAAATTGTGTATATTACTCAAATCCGAGTCATTGTGAGAGCCAAACACTAAAGAAGTGGGAGTGCCTGTTAAGAGAAATTTACAAATTAAATATAAATTTGTTTATAAAATAGATATTTTATAAAAATGAACCAAACCTTACTTACCCGTAACCAAAGTTTCTTCGGTGGGATTTCTTTGATATAAATTCTGTTTCTTTTCATATTGTCAGGGCGGCATATAATAGTTAGCCTCTTCATTCGTTGTATCCAAAGCCGTGGATTTCTTAAATTCCACCACAATTTTTATGCGATTTACTATCTCCTCATGTATGACATTAAAACACATAGCTGTCAAAGCCATACCCGACATTATATAAATGGAACAAAACCATATGGTGGTATTTGAATCATGACGGAAACCGGGCATCATATCACCAAATCCTATGGTAGATAAACTCATAAAACAAAAATAAATACCATCCAGTAGAGGCCATTCTTCTAGCCTATATAATACCACAGCCCCAAAGAGTATATAGATAATCATCATGGAAAAACATAATAAAATGGGAGCCAATATGGCTAAGCCATGCATACTGCCTCTAGACTCACTGGCACTTAGCGAGTCTAGGTCGGGCATTTGTATGCTATTATTGCCTAATGATTGTTTCTCGGGCGTTTGAAAGTTATCGGGCATAGAGCCTGATCTGACATAGTAAGGTTCTTGCATGGCCTGTTGCTGTTTGCGCAGCTCTTCCTGCTGGCGTTTACGTTTCATGCGTCTCTCCTTTTCCGCCATACGTTTTTCATCGTAGCAGCAGTAACCACAGTTGGAGCATAAGCAACAGCATAATGCTTTGGAGAATACCTCGCGTGCTACCTTGGCTAAAATGCCACCCGTGCTGGAAAGATATACCAGGGTTAGGGGTATGCCAAAGAAGGCATAGGCCAATGTTACTAGTCTTCCCAGGGTAGTGCGTGGTGCTATGTTGCCATAACCTGAAAAGAAAGGAATAAAAATCAGTATTAAAACTATTTCAAACCCTAATGTTCATAAAAGAAAAATTTTGATTTTGTTCCTTCGAGCCTTAACAGCATTTTATGTTCGGCTAACGTTTACATTTCTGTATATTTCGTTTAATTTTGTTTTAAGAATTACCCAAAATTCAACTACCATATGGTTTTTTATACATTTAAAGTATTCCCAATAAAAGTGGGTCCTTTGAACCACCCCATAGCTTAAATACACCTAAATTTATGGCTTATAATACAGTCCCTTTGAACTGTTTCCATTGTGCAAATGACATGTAAGTCATTAGTGACAATTTGTAACTAGATTTTCCTGTTTTACATTTGATTTCATTTTCATAGTTAAAGTAATAAAATTTTCTTTACAAATCAATACGATTAGAATTAGTCCGGCTATATAAGAACCTACATATATACATACATACGCATTCTCTTTTTAAACATTTAATACTGCAATAATAAATAACATTTTATGTACAAGACAATAATGACCCATAATGACAAAAACATGCGAGAATACGATACAGCTTATGCGAAGAAGAAACTCATGTTTAACAATCTTACACACTAGCAAACAAATACAATAACCTAGTATTTATACAATACACACTTTGCAATACAATACGAAAACCAACTGCTATTTATCCAACATATACACACACATACACACTTGTTTGCCAATTGGAAAAAAGGACTCTCTAACCAAATCTTTATTACAATGAAATGTAAGAAAATGAAAAAAAATCTTTTTTAATAAGACCCTGTGCTTGTAAAGCTTCAATAAGAGTGAACACAATATACATTGACAAGGAGGTACTTGGAATGTTGGCAATGTATAGCAAAGGGAGTGAATATGTAAAATAAAGTTAAACTTTGTAAATCGAAACTAATCAATAGATATAAACGTTTTCAAAAAAAAAAAAAAAAAAAAAAAAAACACACACACTCCACACTCTGGGTCATTGTGTAATATAAAGTGCTCATATGCAGAAAAAGCTTAAGATAGTGAAGTGAAAATGTGACCAACTAAAAAAATTCCAGTAAAATGAAATAAACAGAAAAAAGTTGCAACTACAAATTTTGGTCCTACGACCTACAAAAAACCAAAATGACGTATTCAAAGTTTATTGAAAGTTCTTCATTTCATATTTCTTAAAACTATAACTTTTTGAATTTTGGTCCTTCGATCCAAAAATAAATCCTATTAGCCATGATTTGGCATTTAAAATATCTTTATCTTTATATTCCGAATAAAAAGATATTTCGTACCTCAAAACATTGGTATTTTTAAAGAAATTTTATTTCATTTCCCTTTAAACCAATGGTCACATTTTCCTTTTCAATTTCTTGCAATATGTATGTAAATAATCTACATTTTTAACACATTTGGGCTACACAGCATGCTGAGCATAACAACCTATAAAATTTGTCGAATACAAAAAAAATAATCTCAGTTTTTTATTTCCTTTTCTGCTAAAGAAACTGCTGCTGCTGTTGTTAATAAAAAATACGAAAATTTTATGCTTGATTTGAAGGAACAAAAAAAAAAAAAAAATCAAATAAAAACGAGCAGGGGGTTAGCTAAACAAATAAGATACCAACCATATTATTGCCAGGATCAGCAATTTTGTTTTTTTTTTTAATTTTTAAAGGAGGAAAGCTAAAATTTACATTTTCCCTTTATAACTTTAAACAGTCAATACAATACACTTGATAACAGAAACATGCATGTTTGTTTGAATGTTCTATACATACAACAACAATAAAGTCATGATAACAATAATGATGCTGATAGCAATGTCCTTTTTTATTTGTCATGTATGTGTTTGTTCTTATCCTTATATTGATTGTTAGCTAAAGGTTTTTAACACTCATACACTTTATTTGCATTATCGAAAATAGAAATTGAAAATATTTTCTTAAATTGTAGGCGTTTGAATAAAAAGTTTTTTCTTTAAGGTTTTAGGTTTCTTTACAATTGTTTTGTTACAAAATTTCCATTATATCTAGAGAGTAAGGCCAGTTTTTAATCAATTTTATAAATAACAATTGGTTCAGAGGCATAAAAAATGCTATAAGTGTAGCAATTTGCTAAAAGGGGGAGAGCATATAATAAAGAAATGGAATTTAAAGATTTGTCTTAAGTGTAGGGAGACTTTTTAGGGAAATTAAAGTTTAAATAAAGGATTTTAACATTCATAAGATTTATAATTGATTATGTATTTAAACACTTAATAGGGTTTATTATAATAAGTTATAATATATTATAATACTATTATAATGAGCTATAATATATTATATCACAATTATAATACTTCATAATACGTTATAACATTGTTATAATAAGTTCTTGCACATTATAATACGTTGTAACGCTATTAGAAAGCATTATTTTACATTATAATGAATAATATTACATTATAACACTATTATAATGAATTATCATGCATCGTAACAAAATTTGAATGCATTAAAACATACTTATAATGCATTATATTACATTATAACACTATTATAATGAGTTATAACACATCGCAATACTATTATAATGTAATGTAATACATTAAAACACTATTATAATGAGTTATAATTCATTATAAAAAGTTCTAATGCATTATGTTACATTGTAACACTATTATATTGCATTATAATACATTATAACACTATTATAATGCATTATAATAAATTATAACACTATTATAATGCATTATACTACGTTGTAACACTATTATAATGCATTAAAATACATTATAACAATATTATAATGCATTATAACTCATTATATCGCTATTACAATGCATTATAATTCATTATTATACATTATATCGCTATTTTAAAGCATTATAAAACATTATAACGCTATTATAATTCATTATAGTAAATTATAATAATATTATAAAGCATTATATTACATTATAACACTTATAATGAGTTATAATTCATTATAACAATGTTATAATACATTAAAGAACTTTAAAAGTTAATGTTTATTCCAATATTTGCTCAAATTCTAGGCTTTTAAGTCTATTTTTTAACGAGAAAAAACAAATAATATTTAAAGAATATTCTTCCTACATCTAACACCCTGACGTATGTTTTATGTACACAGAAAAAATTATTTTTAAAAAATTTTCAATTAAACGATTAATCAAAAATTTTAAAAGGGTTCAATTCATTTTGTATTTGATTCATAAAAATGTATAATCAAATACGTATTTAACAACAACAAAAATAGAAAAAAATAAAAATTTTGTGTACGAAATCAATTATAAGTAGTAATTGAATATACAATTTTTGTTATAGGTTGAACTTCAAAAAATAAAATAATTAAAAACGAGGTTTTGGTAATTGAAATCGTTTTTCAGTTTTTTCTGTGTATATTTAATTAGCCAAAATTCTATTATTAATCATACGCCTTGTTAAGAATCAAATAAATTATTTCCTAACTATTCGTATAAATAAAAATTCTCTAGAATTGTTGACAAATTGTTGCGCTCTTTTGTTAAATAAATAAAACGAAATTGTTTTGTAGCAACTTTATTTCTCTAATTTCTGCTTTTGTGAACAAATTTTTGCAACAAATTAGTTTTTTTTTTTGCTACAATATTGAAAACTTTATTTTTTTGTGGCTTCAAAACAAGCATAAAATCATTGACTTTTACATACAAATAGCAAATAAATAAGAAAAGAAGACGACAATATCATTTCAATAAAATATGTAGATTTTTTCTTCAATAAAAAAGTACCAGTATGACAGCAGCTGTATATAACAGTGTCTTGTGTTTTATATATAATCTTAAGAATAAATAGTCAAGAATATGAATGAGAAATACTTAGAGTAGCAAAAAAAAAAAGTTGTGCAAAAAATACAGCTATTTACTTAGCATATAAAAAAATGAATGAAGGAATGAATGAATGAATTGTATGTAAAAAAGTAAGACCCAGTATTTATGGCAGCAGTGGCAAGTAGTGCAGAGTAAATAAATGGTGATGACTTCTTTGGTATTTAGGTTATAAAATTAGCAAACAAAGTATATTTACACAAGAAAGGAAGAAAGGGAAATATTAGTTGAAGTAAAAATGTTAGACGTTTGGAGAATTGTAGAGCTATAACTAAAAATGTTCATAAAATGCCATTATTAAAGCATTATAAAGTCTGTATAATGTTATATAATCATTATATTGTATTGTTTTCCATGATACCAGCGTAATAATGCATTATAATGCTTTATTATACATTAGTTTCAATTCTAACACTGTTATAATACACTAATCTCCATTATAATGGTGTTATAATGTATTATAATTCATTATAATAGCATTATAATGTCTAAAACTCCATTATAATGATGTTATAATGTTTCATATCAATTATAATAGCGTTATAATGTATTATAATCCATTATATTGGAGTTATAATGTATTATAATCCATTATATTAGAATTATAATGTATTATAGTCCATTATATTAGCGTTATAATGTATTATAATCTGTTATAATCCATTATATTGGAGTTATAATGTATTATAATCCTTTATAATCCATTATATTAGCGTAATAATGTATTATAATAGATACAATTTCATTATAATGACGTTATAATAAAATTAAATACATTTAAATCATGTATAATAACATTATAATGCTTTATGATTCATTATAAAAACATTATAATATATTATAATAGCGTTATAGAACAATTTACCGCATTATAATGACATACACATTGCAACAAATACTATTTATGTTTGTAAACGCTACTAAAAATTTTCTCTCCTCTCTAATATCATATTTAAACACATGCCTATGCTGTAAAGAAAACTTTTGCTGTCTAAGCAAATACATAACTATATGTCTGTCTATAAGCCAACATAGAAGAACTGTTGTCTTACATTTTCCATTTCAATAAAATAACGATATTGACTAACCATCATCAATAACATTATTTGCATCATTATTAGCAACATCATTAGCCCCTAAAACTTCATTATGATTATTATAATTTTATTCTATAACTTTGTTGTCATCTATCTCCCTTTATACTTATTTGTCAACATTCCTTTATCATTACAACAATTTCTTGCTGTCTTTGTTGTGCGTGTGTCTCAAATTGCTGCTAAAATTATATTGCGTATGTTTGGCGTTTTTTATTGTCTTTCAACTGCTTTTTCTTTCAGTTTTTTTTGAATACGCATACAAATCTAATGAAATGAGCAAAGAGTCTTATGTATATTTTTTTCGTACAGGAAAAGGAGGAATTTTTTCATTTAAATGTCACTCAATATGAATCGGGAAATGGTTGTTTTTTTTTTTGTTTTTCTTATATAAGCTTAAGTATTTTTTTAGTATTGGCAGTTTTTTTGTATTTGTTGTTTATTTGTTTTAGCAAATACCGCTTAAACTCCTCGCATTACCTCCTCTTCCTTTTGCTAACTTTTTAACAAAGTCTTTGTGTTTTTTTCTATACATTGTTCCCTTTATGTTGATTTTATTGGGGGGAACTTTTGTTATATTGTATTGTTTCAAAGCACATTTTAGTTTATAAATATTTGTGTCAGTTTTATGTTAATAAAAAAAGCATAAAATTGACACATTTTGTGCGAAGTGAGTGAAGATAAATATGCCGAGTTAAATATGTAATGACGTAAAGAGTTACGTCATTACATATTTGCAGATATGTCTCACGTAGTTGAAAAATATGGGTAAAACACAAATTTGACATATTTCCAAATATGTTTTTGTATTTTCCCCGCATTTCTAGCAAAATTATTATTTTTAAAATAATTAAAAACCTCAAATGACAGGAAATTTATCCCCTACCCTTATCTTTAAATGTACATCTTTAAAAATCGTCATGTTTTGACTTTTAACACCCTTTTCATAGTAGTTGAAGAATTATTCGAAAACCTTAAGTTTTTCCTCCATGAAATGCTGCTTTTTCGATTTTTGTCGATTTTTTCAAAATAAAAATTTTACAAAATTTTAACTTTCGTCCCCACCAAAAGGGTTAATGGGGCGAGCCATACCTCAAATTAAAGGGAATCGATCCCTCTACCGTAACATTTAATTACATTGTCAAAAAGTGGAAAATTCGATTTTTGTCGATTTTTTCAAAATTAAAATATTGCAATATTTTAACTTTCGTCCCCACCAAAAGGGTTAATGGGGCGGGTCATACCTCAAATTAAAGGGAATCGATCCCCTTACCGTAACATTTAATCACATTGTCAAAAAGTGGAAAATTTGATTTTTAACGATTTTTTCAAAATTAAAATATTGCAATATTTTAACTTTCGTCCCCACCAAAAGGGTTAATGGGGCGAGTCATACCTCAAATTAAAGGGAATCGACCCCTCTACCGTAACATTTAAGTATATTTTCAAAAAATAATTTTTCCGATTTTTGTCGATTTTTTCAAAATAAAAATTTTACAATATTTTAACTTTCGTCCCCACCAAAAGGGTTAATGGAGCGAGTCATACCTCAAATTAAAGGGAATCAAACCCTGCACCGTAACATTTATGTACATTTTCCAAAAGTGGAAAATTTGATTTTTGTAGATTTTTTCAAAACTAAAATTTTACAAAATTTTAACTTTCGTCCCCACCAAAAGGGTTAATGAGGCGAGTCATACCTCAAATTAAAGGGAATCGATCCCTCTACCGTAACATTTAAGTACATTTTCAAAAAGTGGAAAAATCGATTTTTGACGATTTTTTCAAAATTAAAATTTTACAAAATTTTAACTTTCGTCCCCACAAAAAGGGTTAATGGGGCGAGTCATACCTCAAATTAAAGCGAATCGATCCCTCTACCGTAACATTTATGTAGATTTTTAAAAAGTGGAAAATTAGATTTTTGACGATTTTTTCAAAATTAAAATTTTACAAAATTTTAACTTTCGTCCCCACCAAAAGGGTTAATGGGGCGAGTCATACCTCAAATTAAAGGGAATCAAACCCTGCACCGTAACATTTATGTACATTTTCCAAAAGTGGAAAATTCGATTTTTGTCGATTTTTTTAAAATAAAAATTTTACAAAATTTTAACTTTCGTCCCCACCAAAAGGGTTAATGGGGCGACTCATACCTCAAATTAAAGGGAATCGATCCCTCTACCGTAACATTTAAGTACATTTTTAAAAAGTGGAAAATTAGATTTTTGACGATTTTTTCAAAATAAAAATTTTACAATATTTTAACTTTCGTCCCCACCAAAAGGGTTAATGGGGCGAGTCATACCTCAAATTAAAGGGAATCGATCCCTCTACCGTAACATTTAAGTACATTTTCAAAAAGTGGAAAAATCGATTTTTGACGATTTTTTCAAAATTAAAATTTTACAAAATTTTAACTTTCGTCCCCACAAAAAGGGTTAATGGGGCTAGTCATACCTCAAATTAAAGGGAATCGATCCCTCTACCGTAACATTTAAGTATATTTTCAAAAAGTGGAAAAATCGATTTTTGACGATTTTTTCAAAATTAAAATTTTACAAAATTTTAACTTTCGTCCCCACCAAAAGGGTTAATGGGGCGAGTCATACCTCAAATTAAAGGGAATCGATCCCTCTACCGTAACATTTAAGTATATTTTCAAAAAATAATTTTTCCGATTTTTGTCGATTTTTTCAAAATAAAAATTTTACAATATTTTAACTTTCGTCCTCACCAAAAGGGTTAATGGAGCGAGTCATACCTCAAATTAAAGGGAATCAAACCCTGCACCGTAACATTTATGTACATTTTCCAAAAGTGGAAAATTTGATTTTTGTAGATTTTTTCAAAACTAAAATTTTACAAAATTTTAACTTTCGTCCCCACCAAAAGGGTTAATGAGGCGAGTCATACCTCAAATTAAAGGGAATCGATCCCTCTACCGTAACATTTAAGTACATTTTCAAAAAGTGGAAAAATCGATTTTTGACGATTTTTTCAAAATTAAAATTTTACAAAATTTTAACTTTCGTCCCCACAAAAAGGGTTAATGGGGCGAGTCATACCTCAAATTAAAGCGAATCGATCCCTCTACCGTAACATTTATGTAGATTTTCAAAAAGTGGAAAATTAGATTTTTGACGATTTTTTCAAAATTAAAATTTTACAAAATTTTAACTTTCGTCCCCACCAAAAGGGTTAATGGGGCGAGTCATACCTCAAATTAAAGGGAATCAAACCCTGCACCGTAACATTTATGTACATTTTCCAAAAGTGGAAAATTCGATTTTTGTCGATTTTTTTAAAATAAAAATTTTACAAAGTTTTAACTTTCGTCCCCACCAAAAGGGTTAATGGGGCGACTCATACCTCAAATTAAAGGGAATCGATCCCTCTACCGTAACATTTAAGAAAGTTTTCAAAAAGTGGAAAATTCGATATTCAAATATTTTTTCAAAAAGTTAAATTATTCTATTTTTAAGATGTTTTAAAAAATTTTAATAAAGTCCTGTTTTTAGAAAAATTTTAGATTCTCTCCCGTCGAAAAAGGTAATCGCACGGGTCATAACTCTTCCTAGACACCTAGCTGGTTGGCTGCCTAGTGGTGACCTTAAGTAGTAGTTTAAACAATTAGTTCGTTAATGTCTCAAGCTGTAGCTGCTTTGTTTTTGAAATAAAACAATATCGTTTAATTATGATTACATGTTTTATTTCATCTCTATTTAGCTCTTAAGCAGCGGTACACAATGATCTTTATTATGAACATCCTTGGACTCTTCAGCTGCACTAAGTGACAGTTTCAAGAGAGTTTTCTCTTAGTTGATAAATGTTTTTTTTTAAGTTTCGAAAAAATACTTATAAAAAATGTTCCGCTATGAAGTTGGTATCAGCAGAATATATGTAAGCGTATAAAAAACTTAAAACAAGATTCGGCCATGCCGAATCTTATATACCCACCATCATATCATTCTTACTAATAAACTTTGATATTATCGATCTATGTTGAATAATATGACAATATTAATATGAACATCTTAAATAAGGGTCAATTATAGACAGATTTTTATAAACTTTTGTACATAAATTATGTTCGTAAAATTTCATCGCCTAAGTCGTAATTTTAAGCAACTAATGAGAGTTAAAGTAATTTTAGTTAAGTGGTTATTTATCGATCCATCTTCATTCAAAGTATTGGTCAATTATGTATCGATACTTCTAAAATTTAGAACGATTTTTGTTCATACAAATATTGTTTATGTCGCATTTTTGAGCAAGTAATGAGCTTTAAAATAATTTTCTAATGATGGTCTTAATGGCGGCATAGGGTAAGGGCTCATACAAACATGTTTATGCGAAATTTCATCGCTGTAGTCGTATTTAAGCGTTACAGCTAGTAACGAGCGTTACTGTCACTACTTGAGAGGGATTTAATATGAAGGGTGGAGTCATTTTCTGAAGGGAACTTTATAAGGGGGATAGGGTTAATTAAGGACCGATCCTTATAAAATTTGATAAATATATTTTGGCTCGCACAAAACTTGTTCAAGTAGAATTTTTGAGTCAATAATAAGCCTTAAAGACATTTTCTGAAGGGGAATTTATATGGGTTCATGTTCCTATCCATATAAAATCTTACAAAGAGATTTAAGTTCTCATTTAACATGTTTGTGTCGAATTTAACAGCTATTGATGCATCTCTTAGCAAGTTATGAGCGATAAAGTTATTTTCTGAAGGGGGCCTGATATGAGGGCTAGGCGAAAACGTGGACCGATATTGCCCACTTTCAATAAGGATCGATCCTTATGAAGTTTGATAGGGAGCTCGCACGAATCTTGTTTATGTAAAATTTTACTGCTTTTTGTGTCAGTAACGAGCGTTAAAGTCTTTGTCTAAAGGAGACCTTATTAGGGGGTTAGGGTCAGTTATGGACCCATCCTCAAAAATTTAAGAAAATGATTTTAGTTACTATAAAACTTTTTATTGTTATATATATGCTTTTTAAGGTAGATATGAGCATTAAAGTAATTTTCTGAAGGGGACTTTATATGGGGGGAAGGGTCAATCATGGATCCTAATAAAATTCTACGAAGCGATTTATGTTCCTATAGAACATATTTGTGCCGAATTTTACCGCTATTGATGCTCCTCTTACCCAGTTAAGAGCGCTAAAGTCATTTTGTGAAGGGGACTTTATATGGGGGGTAGGGTCAATTATGGACCGATCCGTAAAAAATTCTACGAAGAGATTTATGTCCCCATGAAACAAATTTGTGCCGAATTCTACCGTTATTGATGCTTCCGTTAACTAGTTATGGGCGATAAAGTCATTTTCTGAAGGGGACTTTATATGGGGGGTAGGGTCAATTATGGACCGATCCTTATAAAATGCTACGAAGAGATTTATGTCCCTATAAAACATGTTTGTACCGACTTTCACTGCTATTGATGCTTCTCTTAGCCAGTTATGGGTGATAAAGTCATTTTCTGAAGGGGACTTTATATGGGGGCTAGGGTCAATTATGGACCGATCCTTATAAAATGCTACGAAGAGATTTATGTCCCTATAAAACATGCTTGTGCCGAATTGCACCGCTGTTGAAGCTTCTGTTAACCAGTTATGGGTGATAAAGTCATTTTCTGAAGGGGACTTTATAGTGGGTGGGTAGGGTCAATTATGGACCGATCCTTATAAAATTCTACGAAGAGATTTATGTCTCTATAGAACATGTTTGTGCCGAATTACACCGCTATTGATGCTTCTGTTAACAAGTTATGGGCGATAAAGTCATTTTCTGAAGGGGAATTCATATGGGGGTAGGGTCAATTATGGACCGATCCTTATAAAATTCTATATAGAGATTTATGTTCCCATAAAACATATTTGTGCCGAATTTCTCTGCTATTGATGCTTTTCTTAGCCAGTTATGGGCGATAAAGTCATTTTCTGAAGGGGGCCTTATATAGGGCTAGGCAAAATCGTGGTCCGATATTGCCCATTTTCAATACCAAATAAACTGCATCAACTATAAGTATCTCTGCAAAATTTCAGGTCGCTAGCTACTTCCATTTGGACTCTATCGTGTTTTCAAGACAGACGGACAGACGGACGGACATGGCTAGATCGTTTCGAATAAAGCTTAGTACTCCGTTAAAAATTTCACGGGAAATTTTTCAAAACTCGATACAAAAAAAAAAATAAATAAAAATAACTATATTGAATAATGTTCTAAAAACAGAAAATAATTTTTTTTAATAGAAAAATTTTACTTTTTGAAAAAACATTTGAAGGCAACAGTAGGGGTATCGATTTCTTTTAATTTGAGGTATGACTCGACCCTTTAACCCTTTTTGTGGGGACGAAAGTTAAAATTTTGTAAAATTTTTATTTTGAAAAAATCGACAAAAATCGAAAAAATTATTTTTTGAAAATGTACTTAAATGTTACGGTAGAGGGATCGATTCCCTTTAATTTGAGGTATGACTCGCTCCATTAACCCTTTTGGTGGGGACGAAAGTTAAAATATTGTAAAATTTTTATTTTGAAAAAAATCGACAAAAATCGAAAAAATTATTTTTTGAAAATATACTTAAATGTTACGGTAGAGGGATCGATTCCCTTTAATTTGAGGTATGACCCGCCCTATTAACCCTTTTTGTGGGGACGAAAGTTAAAACTTTGTAAAATTTTAATTTTGAAAAAATCGTCAAAAATCGATTTTTCCACTTTTTGAAAATGTACTTAAATGTTACTGTAGAGGGATCGATTCCCTTTAATTTGAGGTATGACTCGCTCCATTAACCCTTTTGGTGGGGACGAAAGTTAAAATATTGTAAAATTTTTATTTTGAAAAAATCGTCAAAAATCTAGAGGAGGAATCGTAGAGGAATCGATTCCCTTTAATTTGAGGTATGGCTCGCCTCATTAACCCTTTTGGTGGGGACGAAAGTTAAAATTTTGTAAAATTTTAATTTTGAAAAAATCGTCAAAAATCGATTTTTCCACTTTTTGAAAATGTACTTAAATGTTACGGTAGAGGGATCGATTCCCTTTAATTTGAGGTATGACTCGCCTCATTAACCCTTTTGGTGGGGACGAAAGTTAAAATTTTGTAAAATTTTTATTTTAAAAAAATCTACAAAAATCGAATTTTCCACTTTTGGAAAATGTACATAAATGTTACGGTGCAGGGTTTGATTCCCTTTAATTTGAGGTATGACTCGCTCCATTAACCCTTTTGGTGAGGACGAAAGTTAAAATATTGTAAAATTTTTATTTTGAAAAAATCGACAAAAATCGGAAAAATTATTTTTTGAAAATATACTTAAATGTTACGGTAGAGGGATCGATTCCCTTTAATTTGAGGTATGACCCGCCCTATTAACCCTTTTTGTGGGGACGAAAGTTAAAACTTTGTAAAATTTTAATTTTGAAAAAATCGTCAAAAATCGATTTTTCCACTTTTTGAAAATGTACTTAAATGTTACTGTAGAGGGATCGATTCCCTTTAATTTGAGGTATGACTCGCTCCATTAACCCTTTTGGTGGGGACGAAAGTTAAAATATTGTAAAATTTTTATTTTGAAAAAATCGTCAAAAATCTAGAGGAGGAATCGTAGAGGAATCGATTCGTGGGGACGAAAGTTAAAATTTTGTAAAATTTTAATTTTGAAAAAATCGTCAAAAATCGATTTTTCCACTTTTTGAAAATGTACTTAAATGTTACGGTAGAGGGATCGATTCCCTTTAATTTGAGGTATGACTCGCCTCATTAACCCTTTTGGTGGGGACGAAAGTAAAAATTTTGTAAAATTTTTATTTTAAAAAAATCTACAAAAATCGAATTTTCCACTTTTGGAAAATGTACATAAATGTTACGGTGCAGGGTTTGATTCCCTTTAATTTGAGGTATGACTCGCTCCATTAACCCTTTTGGTGAGGACGAAAGTTAAAATATTGTAAAATTTTTATTTTGAAAAAATCGACAAAAATCGGAAAAATTATTTTTTGAAAATATACTTAAATGTTACGGTAGAGGGATCGATTCCCTTTAATTTGAGGTATGACTAGCCCCATTAACCCTTTTTGTGGGGACGAAAGTTAAAATTTTGTAAAATTTTAATTTTGAAAAAATCGTCAAAAATCGATTTTTCCACTTTTTGAAAATGTACTTAAATGTTACGGTAGAGGGATCGATTCCCTTTAATTTGAGGTATGACCCGCCCTATTAACCCTTTTTGTGGGGACGAAAGTTAAAATCGATTTTTCCACTTTTTGAAAATGTACTTAAATGTTACGGTAGAGGGATCGATTCCCTTTAATTTGAGGTATGACTCGCTCCATTAACCCTTTTGGTGGGGACGAAAGTTAAAATATTGTAAAATTTTTATTTTGAAAAAATCGACAAAAATCGAAAAAATTATTTTTTGAAAATATACTTAAATGTTACGGTAGAGGGATCGATTCCCTTTAATTTGAGGTATGACTCGCTTCATTAACCCTTTTGGTGGGGACGAAAGTTAAAATATTGTAAAATTTTTATTTTGAAAAAATCGTCAAAAATCGAATTTTCCACATTTTAAAAATGTACTTAAATGTTACGGTAGAGGGATCGATTCCCTTTAATTTGAGGTATGAGTCGCCCCATTAACCCTTTTGGTGGGGACGAAAGTTAAAATTTTGTAAAATTTTAATTTTGAAAAAATCGACAAA
Source organism: Lucilia sericata (assembly GCF_015586225.1). Classification (NCBI taxonomy): domain Eukaryota; kingdom Metazoa; phylum Arthropoda; class Insecta; order Diptera; family Calliphoridae; genus Lucilia; species Lucilia sericata. Next base: position 127,952 of record NW_023994942.1, read on the forward strand.
AATCGAAAAAATTATTGTTTGAAAATGTACTTAAATGTTACGGTAGAGGGATCGATTTCCTTTAATTTGAGGTATTACCCGCCCCATTAACCCTTTTTGTGTGGAGAAAGTTAAAATTTTGTAAAATTTTTATTTTGAAAAAATCTACAAAAATCGAAATTTCAACTTTTTGAAAATATATTTTAAGATTTCGGTAGGGGATTCGATTCCCTTTTATTTGAGCTATGCCCCGTCCGTTTGCAGCATTTCATAGAGGAAAGACTTAAGGTTTTCGAATAATTCTTCAACTACTATGAAAAGGTGTTAAAAGTCAAAACATGGCGTTTTTTAAATATGTGCATTTAAAGATAAGGGTAGGGGATCAATTTCCTGTCATTTAAGGTTTTTAATTTTAAAAATATTAATTTTGCTAGAAATGCGGGGAAAATACAAAAACATATTTGGAAATATGTCAAATTTGTATTTAACCCATATTTTTCAACTACGTGAGACATATTTGCAAATATGTAATGACGTAACTCTTTACGTCATTACATATTTAACTCGGCATATTTATCTTCACTCACTTTTTTGTGCGAGTGCTTTTATTGTATAGCTTTTAATACAAATAGCTTAAGTGTTGAATGGCAAAAAATTGTGAAGTTTTAATATTAGGCTTTTTTGCATTTAAAACAATAAATTTTGGGGAAATTTGGCCAAGAATTAGAAAAAAATTGAAGAAATTTTATTGAACCTTTTTAAGAATTTTAAAGAAATTGTGTTGAGAAACTACGAAGAAATTTTCTTTTTGTTTTGTGAATCTAAATTATTTGATGATTTGTGAATGGTTAAACATTTGTTTATGGAAATGATATTATAATATAGCAGTATTCATTATAATGGTGTTATAATGAATTATAATGTATTATAATATTATTATAATTAGTATTACTATATTTTAACATGATTATAATGAGTTATAAAGAATTATAATACTATTATAATATGTGATAGTACGTTATAACTCCATTATAATGCGCTGTACCATATTATGACACCGTTATAATGAGTAATAAAATATTATAACACCGTTATAATAAGTAATTATATATTATAACACCATTATAATGAGTTGTAATACATTATAATATATTTAAATTAAGCAATAATATATTATAACCCTATTATAACGAGTTATAGTACATTATAATGTCATTATAATCAGTTATAATACATTATATCACTATTATAATGAGTTTTTCTATATTATAGTAGTATTATAATGAGTTATAGTACATTATAACTCCATTATAATAAGTTATAATATATTATAGCACTATTGTAATAGGTTATAATGATTTTACCACCATTATAATGAGGTTCAATATATTATAACATGATTATAATGAGTTATGCTAAATTAAAACAATAATATAATGATTTATAATACATTATAACACCATTATAATGCGTAATACTATATTATAACACTATTATAATTAATTAAAATACATTATAACATTATTATAATAGGTTAACAAACAACATAACTCTATCATAATGAGTTACAAAACATACTATAACACTATTATAATAAGTTATACTAATTCATAACACTATTGGCTGCAAATTGTGCTTAAACTGGTTTAAAAAAATATATTTTTATATTATTTAAAGTACACACTCGAAGAATTAATATTTAAAATCTCTATAATAATTTGTTGCATATTTTTTTGCCATAATTTTAAGCAAAACTAATATTGCTTTCAGAAAAAATTGTTCATCAATAGACTTTAATTTGCTTCTCTTATTCCTCAAAAAAATTTACATCTTTCCATATCTCTGTTTTCATCCATCAATTTTACAAATTCATTAAAAAAAATCTATAATTGAATTTTTGCTTTAAGTCTCTAACATCCTGCCTGTCGTTCGATCTCCTGTCTAGTCAGTTTTTCTTCCTTGTGTTATTATTAATAATGTATGTTACAAGTCAATCTAATGCCACGAGCACTTACCAATTGTGGTTAACACAGTTAGGGAATAGAGAAAGGCCCGGGCAAAATTCCATTCATGATGATGATGATGCGCATGATGCGGTGTTAGACCATGTTGATGGAATAGTAAAACAGCTTCCGTTGCTGGTGTCTGGCCATTAACATCCGCCTCGTGTGGCAATTGTAGTAGAGCATCCTCATTCAGTCTCTTAATTAATTGGTCTTGAAATTTTGCAATTTCTAAAGCAGCCAATCTAAAAAAATGAAAGGAGAAAAAGTTATGATTATAGAGTTTTTAAAGTGGAGGCAAAAAACCTACTTTGTCCAATTTTCTTTGTATAAAATATTTAAGGATACGGTTATATCCCATATATTTTCAATAGTCCTTTGACGTACATCATAAGTATCCGGTGACAAGGCATACTGTGGCGTAAAATCATCACCATAACTAAAATCATTGTTTTGCAATGATATCATGCCCTCCATCATTTGGGGGGAGGAAGCGGAGGTGGAGGAGGATGATGTAGCTGGTGCATTTATTGTGGCATTATCGTAATGTAAGGGAGGAGTATGTTGTTGCTGCTGTTGTTGTTGTGTTTGATAAATATTGTTATTTGTTGTGCCGGCTAAAGCTGCTCCATTAGCACTCCCACTTATACTACTGCTACTACTACTACCACTGCCAGCCACCCCACTTCCTGTTGTCCCCGTGTGCTGTTTGTGCGGTTGTATGTTGCGTTTTGTTGAGGCCAATGTTCGTTGTTGTTGCAAGTAAGCCGAATCTTCACTTTCAATTGTTAAAAATATAAAAGAACCTGCAATAAAACGAAAAAGAAAAAAACAGTTAAACAAAGGATGTGTTATGAAAGTGAACGACCAAAACCAAAATTTATGGATTTTTACTTTAACAAAAAGTCCCCCCCCCCCTATTTCAAGTGTTAACAATGGTAGCGTATGATTAATATGTAACTGAAGATAAATTAATATTAATCATACTCTTAGTTAAATAAAAAGACATTATAGGGGTTTCAAAGTTTCTTAAAGAAATATAAATTTTCAAAATAATTGCTTAATAAATTATTTAAAAAAACAATAGCCAAATATAAATTTATGATTTATCTTTATATTTAGTAAAGAAAAGAATAAGATAAATTAAAATTAATTATACGTTTAGAGGGGAATTTTAGGGAATGAAAATAATGGTTTAGAAAAAGAACAGGACTTAGCGTGTTTTTATTAAATTATTATAAATCTTATGGAATTTCTATTGAAATGAGTGGCGTGTTTAAAGAAAAGTTTATAATTTAAAATTCTTAAATTAAATTGTTTCCTTTTTAAAGAAATTTCCAAAAATTTTATTCTTAAATTAAATTTCTTACAAAAATATTGTAATTTGAGACAACATAAAGACAAAATCTGAAATCTGCTTTCATAGGGATAAAAATTTTGAAAATTCTAAAAATTTTTAAATTCCCAAAAAAATTTCAAAAATTCCCTTTTTTGATTTTTTGGTTTTTATACAAATTTTTGACTTAAAATGATGATAGAATCAAAATTTAGCAAAAAATTTAATTCCCAAAATTTTTTCAAAAATCCCAATTTTTAAAACATATTCTGGGGAAGTTGAAATGTTTATTAATTCTGGTATTTTCGCTAATAATTAACTTAATTTTTATTAAAAATATGTTTTTCAAAGTTTCTTTTTAGCTTAATGTTTTACTCTTCAATTTAAAAATTACGGGGAAGTAAAATTTTTAGTAAATTCTAAATAATTTTGCTTTTTTATACAAATTTTGCGATAAAAATTGTTAAATTATATTTAAATATTACAATAATGATGATATAAACCTAAATTTAGCTAAAAATTTAAATTCCCAAAAACTTTTTAAAAATCCCATTTTTAAAAATTTTGCGGGGATGTTGAAATATTTGTAAATTATAACATTTAGAGCATACATTTTGTAATTATTAAAATCCAATGTTTTTAACATGTTTATTTTTCACAAAAAATAATAAATGAAACTTTAGGAATTGTGGGGAAGTTTTCTTTTTAAGGAAATTTTTATAAAATTTAAACATTTTTAAGCAAAAATTGGTGTTTTATTAAGAAGTAGTTACATTTAACATTTATAAAGTCAAATTTATAATAAATTTTTAAGCATTTTGTAAATTCCCAAACATTTTTAAAAAACTCCTTTACAGAAGGTTACCCTTGCAAAACTTTTCAAAAATCTTTTTTACAGATTTGAAGGTTTTCCTTTGCAATTTTAAGCCTACAATTACTATCTTAACATTTAGGAAAAATTTAAATTCCTAGAAACTTTTTAAAAATCCCAATTAAAAAAAAATTCTGGGTAAGTTAAAATACTTCTTTAATTTAGTATTTTGCATTTTCTTTTTACACTTTTTAACACAAAATGTTTTTTATGTCTAAATTGCGCCAAAATTTTAATTCCCAAAAACTTTTCAAAAATTCCCTTATTAAAAAATTTTCTCGGGAAGTCCAAATACTAATAAATTTTGATATTTTTTACTTTTACATTTTAAAATTGTTCTACTAATATGTTTTTTTATCAAACTTTTCCAACTAAATATAAAGTTTTCTTATTAGCAATTACGGGGAAGTTAAAATTTAAAGTTTTTTTTAATAAATCCTAAATATTTTTTGTTTTTAATAAATATACAAATTGTGAAATTTTACATAAAAATTTTATTTCTGAGCATAAATTTATAAACTTTGTGGAAATTTTTGAATTCCCAAAAATTTTTCAAAAATCCCCTATTAAGATTTTTAGCTTTTTATGACTTTTCTGTACTTGTTTTGTGCTAATAAGCTTAAATTTAATAAAAATTTTAATTCCCAAAAACTTTTAAAAAACTCCCACTTTAAGAAATTGCCAGAAATTCAAATTTAAAATAATTTTTTCTTAATTATAATTGAAAAATCTTTACTAAACATAAATGTTTAAGAGGTTTCTGGTATTTTTCCATATTTTGTTGGTATTTTTATATAAATCTATTGGAGAATTTCTAGTTTTCTTTTATATTACAACTTCTAAGCAGTTCTTCTTGCTTTGTTGTTATTAAAAAAAAATATTGTTTTTTTTCATATTTTTTTCCACAAAGTAAGTGCAAGTATAGTTATTTACTAGAAAATGTATAGTTGTAGTTTTTCTTTACATTTTTTTGATGATATCACTTGAAAACATGATAATAATGATGATGATTGCACACAATGTACAATCTTTTTCTTTAACTTTAGTTTATAAGTCTACTTGTATAGCTGGTTGCCATAGTTTTAAAAGAAAACTGACCTACAACTAAGAAAACCTTTTGGTTTATTTTCTTTTATAGCATTTGCTATGTTCATTTCTGGAGGTTTTTTTTGCTTGTTTCCTTTTAAGAAACACCATAAAGTCAAATGAGTTTTTGCTTTCGTTATTTTCCCGTGTTTTTTCTTCTCAAACATGACTTTTTGTATTTATAAGGTTTGTAGTTGTAGATTTTTTTTTCCTCATGTCCAAATGTTTTCTTTTTTTTTACCCCAGAGCATAATTACAAAGTATTCATTAACTTTTTTTTCTTTGCTGTATTATTTTACTAGCTTTTGTTCTTTAACAATATGAAAGTTGTGTTCCCTTTCTGTTTCTCATTTGTTTTAAGGACAAATGGTTTTGTTGTGTAATACATGACATTTTCAAAAAAACAAATAAATATACTTAAAATAAAGTATATATTTCATAATAAACAGCAACAAAAACAAACAAATTATTTTCAGTTTTTGGCAAATGCTTAAACGTGTAACATTTGTTAAATGCTAAAAGACCAGTTTGTGGTTGAAAAGGGTTTTAATTTTCCCCTCAAAAAAATGCCTTTACTAAACACATGTTTAGCAAACGAAAGGGCTCCTAAGGGCCTGCATAATTAATTACAACAAGAATAATCTATTAAATAAAATAAATTTTTAAAGTTAAGAAAATTCAACAAATAATTGTATTTAGGAATTCCGGGGAAATTAAACAATTTAAATTTTTAAATTTTCACTAAATATTATTCATATTTTAGTCAAAAATTATTATTAATTCAAATTTTTGGTATATCCCACAACATATTTACGAATTCCAGGGAAGTTTAAAAATTTTATATATTTAAAGATTTCTTGTTTATTTGCTAAAATTTACTCCATGTTTCATAACCCAAAGTCACATTTTGTTCTTTTTCTACATTTCCTTTTACTCTCTTTTTGTTGCCTTAGAAAATTCAACAAATAATTGTATTTAGGAATTCCGGGGAAATTAAACAATTTAAATTTTTAAATTTTCACTAAATATTATTCATATTTTAGTCAAAAATTATTATTAATTCAAATTTTTGGTATATCCCACAACATATTTACGAATTCCAGGGAAGTTTAAAAATTTTATATATTTAAAGATTTCTTGTTTATTTGCTAAAATTTACTCCATGTTTCATAACCCAAAGTCACATTTTGTTCTTTTTCTACATTTCCTTTTACTCTCTTTTTGTTGCCTTAGATAGTTTGCTAATAAATGACTAAATAGGAAAAAGAGAAAACTATGGACACAAAAACAAATTTGACAACATAAGCTTTTAGACTAATCAGCTAAAGTGCCAACCGTATGTTTAGCAAAAAAAAGTAATACAACGGGGTTAATGAATGTCACCGTACATGTCAAAAAAAAAAGATACTAACTAACACATATTAAAGTTATTTTAGTTTTTAAAAATATAAACATGAGAGAATACCTTAGTCCAGATTATGGACTTGATTATAGACTACAGTCAAACTATAGAATCGACTTTAGTTCAAACTATAGCGTAGACTTTGCTATAAACATAGACTAGACTATAATAGACTACAGACTGGATTACAATATAGAGTAGATATAGACTAGATTAGACCATAGATTAGATGTAGACTAAATTAAACTATAGAGTACATATAGACTATAGACTAGACTATAGACTAGACTATAGACTAGACTATACTATAGACTAGACTATAGACTAGACTATAGACTAGACTATACTATAGACTAGACTATAGACTAGACTATAGACTAGACTATAAACTAGACTATAGACTAGACTATAGACTAGACTATAGACTAGACTATAGACTAGACTATAGACTAGACTATAGACTAGACTATAGACTAGACTATAGACTAGACTATAGACTAGACTATAGACTAGACTATAGACTAGACTATAGACTAGACTATAGACTAGACTATAGACTAGACTATAGACTAGACTATAGACTAGACTATAGACTAGACTATAGACTAGACTATAGACTAGACTATAGACTAGACTATAGACTAGACTATAGACTAGACTATAGACTAGACTATAGACTAGACTATAGACTAGACTATAGACTAGACTATAGACTAGACTATAGACTAGACTATAGACTAGACTATAGACTAGACTATAGACTAGACTATAGACTAGACTATAGACTAGACTATAGACTAGACTATAGACTAGACTATAGACTAGACTATAGACTAGACTATAGACTAGACTATAGACTAGACTATAGACTAGACCTATAGACTAGACTATAGACTAGACTATAGACCTAGACTATAGACTAGACTATAGACTAGACTATAGACTAGACTATAGACTAGACTATAGACTAGACTATAGACTAGACTATAGACTAGACTATAGACTAGACTATAGACTAGACTATAGACTAGACTAAGACTAACTATAGACTAGACTATAGACTAGACTAATAGACTAGACTATAGACTAGACTATAGACTAGACTATAGACTAGACTATAGACTAGACTATGACTAGACTATAGACTAGACTATAGACTAGACTATAGACTAGACTATAGACTAGACTATAGACTAGACTATAGACTAGACTAGACTAGACTATAGACTAGACTATAGACTAGACTATAGACTAGACTATAGACTAGACTATAGACTAGACTATAGACTAGACTATAGACTAGACTATAGACTAGACTATAGACTAGACTATAGACTAGACTATAGACTAGACTATAGACTAGACTATAGACTAGACTATAGACTAGACTATAGACTAGACTATAGACTAGACTATAGACTAGACTATAGACTAGACTATAGACTAGACTATAGACTAGACTATAGACTAGACTATAGACTAGACTATAGACTAGACTATAGACTAGACTATAGACTAGACTATAGACTAGACTATAGACTAGACTATAGACTAGACTATAGACTAGACTATAGACTAGACTATAGACTAGACTATAGACTAGACTATAGACTAGACTATAGACTAGACTATAGACTAGACTATAGACTAGACTATAGACTAGACTATAGACTAGACTATAGACTAGACTATAGACTAGACTATAGACTAGACTATAGACTAGACTATAGACTAGACTATAGACTAGGATAGCTAGACTATAGACTAGGACTATAGACTAACTATAGACTAGACTATAGACTAGACTATAGATACGACTATAGACTAGACTATAACTTAGGACTATAGACTGGATATAGCCTAGACTATGACTAGACTATAGGACTAGACTATAGACTAGACTATAGACTAGACATAGACTAGACTATAGGACTAGACTATAGACTAGACTATAGACTAGACTATAGACTAGACTATAGACTAGACTATAGACTAGGACTATAGACTAGACTATAGACTAGACTATAGACTAGGGACTATAGACTAGACTATAGACTAGACTATAGACTAGACTATAGACTAGACTATAGACTAGGCGATAGACTAGGACTATAGACTAGACGATAACTAGGACTATAGACTAGACTAGACTAGACTATAGAACTAGACTATAGGACTAGACTATAGGACTAGACTATAGACTAGACTATAGACTAGACTATAGACTAGACTATAACTGACTATAGACTAGACTATTAGACTAGACTATAGACTAGACTATAGACTAGACTATAGACTAGACTATAGACTAGACTATAGACTAGACTCTAGACTAGACTATAGACTAGACTATAGACTAGACTATAGACTAGACTATAGACTAGACTATAGACTAGACGATAGACTAGACTATAGACTAGACTATAGACTAGACTATAGACTAGACTATAGACTAGACTATAGACTAGACTATAGACTAGACTATAGACTAGACTATAGACTAGACTATAGACTAGACTATAGACTAGACTATAGACTAGACTGTAGTCCAGACTATAGACTAGACTGTAGTCCAGACTAGACTATAGTCTGGACTATAGATTATACGATACTCCAGACTTTAGTGCAAATTATAGAATGGGCTATAGTCCGGACTATAGATTAGACAATAGTCAACAATATAGACTAGACTATAGTACAGCCTATAGCACAGACTGTAGCTCAATCTGTAGATACCACGCGACTATAATTTTCCTCAAAATAAAGCAATTAAACAGTGATTAAAATAACTGCCAAAATTAGTCTAAATAAGGAAATGAAATTTTTTAAATAAATTCTCTCTTTCTTTTATGCAAAAAAATTAAAATTAAATTTTTCTTTTAGTGTTTCAAAAGGCTATTTGTGGTTTTCCAAAAACCCCTTTTATAACTCTACATCTTTTGATTTGTATCCTTTAACAAATGTTACATTACTATTATTGCTGGTTTTATTTGCCACAATTTAATTTTATTTCATTTTTTCCATAGACATTCTGAGTTGTATTTTTTTGTGCCCTTAAAACTAAGTTAGTTGTAATTTTGTTTTGTTGTCGTCTTTTTTTTTGCAATTTTCTTCATTTCTTTATTTATTTAATATGATTTGAAATCTAATGAAAATAATTTGTGGTTACAGGCTTAATAGGACTTTTTGTCTTATGGTAAGGCTTAATACAACTTGTATTTTTTTTTGCCTTATAGTTACTGCATTTATGTCTGTCCTTCTGACTGTTTGTTTTTGTGTCTGTATTTTATTTGCTTCTGACACTAAGGGTTTCTAGCCAATTAAAATGAGAAATCCTTTGTGATTACCACCACCACTACTACTCTGGCCGACTGCCACCATGTACTACAACTCATGGTTTTTTGTTTTTTTTTTGTGTTTTTATTACCACATTTTGTGCTTTTTTGTATGTTGTTTCCACTTCCTTGCTGTGCTTCAGCTCAGTGTGCCCTCAAAGATTGTGTGTTGTTGATTTGTTTCCACAAAGCTTTTTTTATTGCTACAACTAATTAAAAATCCTTTTTTTCTTAATTTTTTATTTCTATTTTGGGTAGTAAAATACTTTATTTATAAAAAAATTTCTATGAATTTTATATATAAAGTAACAATTAAGTTTTGCGGAAGCTTATTTTTTCTGCAAAAAAAAAAAAAAACAGATTTCAATTTTTATTTAAGAGGAGAGTTTTCTTTCAAGGCCATAAAAATAAGAATTTAATCTGGAGTTGGTTTGTTTTTCTAGTTGAAAAGGGTTTTATTAGAGGGAATAGAATTTAATTTAAAATTTATTGTGGTTTTAGTTACATTAACAAGCCATTAATTTGTTAAATCCTTTCACAAAATTATACTTGTCAAGCAAATAAATCTCTAAAAAAGGGGCATAAACTTAGATTTAAAAGTAATAAACTATTTAAATAAAAACCCTAAGGGGAAGTAATTAAAATTAAAACAACTTTTTCTCTTAAATGTTAAATTTACAGTAGAATTGACTATATATTAGACTGCAGACTATGGACTGATATATATTCTGGTTTATATTGTGGACTATAGATATAGTCTATTAACTGAGCGGAAGATAAGTATATTGTCCAGACAGACTAATCTATAGTCCACACTATAGACTATAGACTGATCTACAGTTCACACTATAGAATAATCTATAGTCCAGACTACAGAGTATAGACTGATTTATAGTCCAGACTTCAGAGTATAGACTGATCCATAGTCCAGACTATATACGGATCTATAGTCTAGACTATAGACTGATCTATAGTCCAGACTATAGACTGATCTATAGTCCAGACTATAGACTGATCTATAGTCCAGACTATAGACTGATCTATAGTCCAGACTATAGACTGATCTATAGTCCAGACTATAGACTGATCTATAGTCCAGACTATAGACTGATCTATAGTCCAGACTATAGACTGATCTAAAGTCCAGACTATATATAGATTGATCTATAGTCCAGACTATACTCTGATCTTAAGTCCAGATTATAGACTGATGTATATTTCAGACTGTCGATTGATCTATAGTCCAGACTATTGACAGATCTACAGTCCAGACTATAGACTGATCTATACTCCAGACTATAGACTGATCTATAGTCCAGACTATATAGACTGATCTACAGTCCAGATTGTAGACTTATGTATAGTCCTGACTATAGACTGATCTATAGTACAGACTATAAACTGAACTATATTCCAGACTGTAGACTGATCTATGTTCTAGACTATAGACTGACCTATAGTCTAGACTAAAGACTGATCTATAGTCCAGACTATAGACTGATCTATAGTCCAGACTATATAGACTGATCTATAGTCCAGACTATATAGACTGATCTATAGTCCATCTTATAGACTGATCAATAGTCTAGATTATAAACTGACCTATATTCCAGACTATAGACTGATCTATGTTCTAGACTATAGACTGACCTATAGTCCAGACTATAGACTGATCTGTAGTCCAGACTATAGACTGATCTATATTCCATACTATAGACTGATCTATAGTCCAGACTATAGACGAACCTATAGTCCAGATTATAGACTGATCAATGTATAGTGTAGACTATAGGCTGATTTATAGTCTAGACTATAAACTGATCTATAGTCCAGACTATAGACTGATCTATAGTTCAGACTATAGACTGATATATAGTCTAGACTATAGACTGATCTATAGTCCAGACTTTAGACTGATCTATAGTCCACACTATAGACTGTTCTATAGTCCAGACTATAGACTGATCAATAGTCCAGACTATAGACTGATCTGTAGTCCAGACTATGGACTGATCTGTAGTCCACACTATAGACTGATATATAGTCCAGACTATAGACTGATCAATAGTCCAGACTATAGACTGATCTATAGTCCAGACTATAGACTGATCTATAGACCAGACTATAGACTTATCTATAGGCCAAATTATAGACTGATCTACAGTCCAGAATATAGTCTTTTATTGTCTATACTAAAGTTCACCTGAAATATTATTTGCAAATACAATTTGCTCTATTTAATAAACATGATTTCCTCTTTAATTAAAAATTATTTTACTAATTAATTGTTGCTGTATAAGTATTTCTCTATATATTTTTTAATAAGTAATAACGCATCTTATTTCATTTGCTCTTCTGCTGCGTTGTTGAGGGTAATTTATCAAACAATTTTTTTTCCTCTTTTTTAACTTTTGTTAAGTATTTGTATTTGAGCAAAGTTGATGTTTTAATAGCAGCACATACACTTGTGCACTTATGTAAAAATATATATATGTAAGTATACATACCTACACTCTAACACATATGTACATGTTCAATTTTATGTACATAAATTTCTCTACATGCTGGTGTGTTGTTAATAATGACAATGATTATTATAATGATAATGGCATTTACAAAAACTTTTATAATTTGTTGTCATTCATTTTCCAAAAAAAAAAACTACATAAATACAAATATTTATACAAGTTTATACAAACTATAGAACACACACTCTCTGGTAAGAGTACACACGCACTTATACACTTTGTTTTTGTTACAAACTGACACATTTTTGTCGATAATGCTAATGATGTTTTCTTTTTAATTTATGGTCTGTTTGCTATTTCCCGCTCTTGTTCTCTAACCCCTCCGCTATTAAATATTTAAACAGTTAGTTTGTTATATGTATGTATGTGTTTATTTACATGTATATAAGTGCTTGTTGTAACCCAGGAAAAAATTCATCAAATCTTTATGAGCGTATAGAGAAGGATTTCTAAAGATCTTTGCTATCGAATTATTTTCATTTAGATTTCATTTCAATTTGTTTGCTGGGTTTGATGAGTATGGGTATGAGAGTTTGCTATTTGTCACTACATGTGTGTGTTTATAATTAATTAGGTTTCCATGTACGATTTCCTGTTAAATCAATGATTTAATGTGCAGATGTTTGATTGAAAATTGACAATTTGCTATTATTGTTAAAATTTCAATTGTTATAGAAATTAATTTAAAGGAAGTAGGTATCGTCATAAAATAATAATTTCAGTTGCATTATCTATTCTATAGTCTTTATTATAGACTTAAATTTAATTTGGTCTATAAATCAGACTATATTCTGGACTATACATCAAGACTTACCTATATTCAGAATATAGTCTGGACTATGGGTTAGTCTATAGTCTGGAGTATGGGTTAGTCTATAGTGTGGACTATAGATTAGTCTATAGTCTGGACTGTAGGTAAGCCTATAGTATGGACTATAGGTTAGACTATAGTATGGACTATAGATTAGTCTATAGTCTGGACTATAGATTAGTCTATAGTCTGGACTATAGATTAGTCTATAGTCTATAGTTTCGACTATAGATTAGTCTATAGTCTGGACTATAGATCAGTCTATAGTTTGGACTGTAGCTTAGTCTATAGTCTGGACTATAGCTTAGTCTATAGTCTGGACTATATATTAGTCGATAGTTTGGACTATAGATTAGTCTATAGTTTGGACTATAGATTAGTCTATAGTCTGGACTATAGATAAATCTATAGTCTGGACTATAGATAAATCTATAGTCTGGACTATAGATAAATCTATAGTCTGGACTATAGATTAGTCTATAGTGTTTACTATGGATTAATCTATAGTCTGGACTATAGATTAGTCTATAGTCTGGACTATAGATTAGTCTATAGTCTGGACTATAGATTAGTCTATAGTCTGGACTATAGATTAGTCTATAGTCTGGACTATAGATTAGTCTATAGTCTGGACTATAGATTAGTCTATAGTCTGGACTATAGATTAGTCTATAGTCTGGACTATAGATTAGTCTATAGTCTGGACTATAGATTAGTCTATAGTCTGGACTATATATTAGTCTATAGTCTGGACTATAGATTAGTTTATCGTCTGGACTATAGATTAGTTTATCGTCTGGACTATAGATTAGTTTATATTCTGGACAATAGATTAGTCCATAGTTTGGACTATAGATTAGTCTATAGTTGGTACTATAAATCAGTCTATAGTCTGGATTATAGATTAGTCTAAAGTCTAAACTATAGGTTAGTATATAGTCTGGACTACAGTTGATCATTTCTTATTTCTGTTTTTCAATTTCATCAACATTTAATTTCCTTAAAAGATATTTATTTTATTAACAATTTTAAATAAATTGTATTTAAGGTAATACAATCTTATTTTGAAGAAAAAATTTTATTCCTAAATAGAAATCTAATTGTTTTATTTCCCAAACAAAAAACCAATCAATTTACAAGTTAAGCTACTTAAACAAAAACCTAAAAAATATTAAAAAAAGAATTGTGAAATAAAAGTTTAGTAAATTCATTATTTAAATAAAGAAACATGGAAACTTGCAAATACATATATACATAGAATAAAACAAACACACTTACATAACATTTTAATCCTTAATATAAAAAATCAACAATTTCATTTTTCACAAGCAGAAAAAAATCTTTACATTGTACAAAAGGAAAAAGTCATATGAAAACCCCCCTAAAATCTCCAACTTACGACCTGTTTTTTTTTTGCACTAAAGTACTTGTGTTTGTACAACATTTACATACACATGTTTAATCTTATTATAAATGTGCTCTTCAGCTTTCGAGCAAGACAGAAAAAAAAAACAACAACTTTACAACCTGTTTTTAAAAAGTTCGTATGTATATTGATGACTTAACAAATTGTTTGTGTGTTTAGAATAAACATTTATTTAACCCCATACTATTTATCTAGGACTCAGGCTCTTTGCATATGAAAGCTGTTGAAAGTCTATAAATATCCTGTATTTTTTGTATGGAAAATTTTTGCATTTTTATCTCTTTCAAAAAAGAAAATATTCAATACTCTTTTTACATTTTTGTGTTGAAAAATTAAATTACATTAACCTAGACTAAGCTTTAAGGTATAACAAAATTCTGGGCATACTTTTAGGCGTTTGCATAAATAAACTTTAGGAGTGTGTGTTAAGGTGTACAGGAAAATTCTTAAAGGTTAAAAATATTATTTGTTTATAAAATTTTATGACATTTTTCCTTTTAGAATTAGTTTAAGGCGTAAAAGCTATTTGAAGCTAAAGTAAATTTCCGTAAAAATTGTTCAAAAATCCCTCTGTTTAAGGCATGACTTAAAGTTAAACTGCCTTATGCAGTCATTATTTATTATAAATTTTTAAAACATAAATTTTCATTTTATAATCTTTATTTAACTCCATTTTTTAAATATATTTTCCTTATAATTTTTTTTATTTCTGTTATAAATTTATTTTTAATTTAAAAACTTTGCCCAATTTTAGCATCATTTAAATTGTATTTAAAAATTATTTTATTTTTTTTTGACATATTTGTTGAAAAGTAAAAATTTAATAAAAAAAACAACTACAACAATATTCTGTCAACTAACACACATGGGTAAGATATGGAATTTAAAAACCCTTCAAGAGTGGAGAAAGGTCTTTAGCAAACAAATAAGTTTGTCATACTGTTTGGCAGGGTTAAAAACAAGTTTGATGAACATGGACTAGTCGACAGTCCGGAATATAGTCGGGCCTATAGTATGCACTATAGGTCAGAATATGAACCATAGTCTAATCTAAATTTTAGTCTAGTCTATAGTCTAGTCTATAGTCTAGTCTATAGTCTAGTCTATAGTCTAGTCTATAGTCTAGTCTATAGTCTAGTCTATAGTCTAGTCTAGTCTATAGTCTAGTCTATAGTCTAGTCTATAGTCTAGTCTATAGTCTAGTCTATAGTCTAGTCTATAGTCTAGTCTATAGTCTAGTCTATAGTCTAGTCTATAGTCTAGTCTAGTCTAGTCTATAGTCTAGTCTATAGTCTAGTCTATAGTCTAGTCTAGTCTAGTCTATAGTCTAGTCTATAGTCTAGTCTATAGTCTAGTCTATAGTCTAGTCTATAGTCTAGTCTATAGTCTAGTCTATAGTCTAGTCTATAGTCTAGTCTATAGTCTAGTCTATAGTCTAGTCTATAGTCTAGTCTATAGTCTAGTCTATAGTCTAGTCTATAGTCTAGTCTATAGTCTAGTCTATAGTCTAGTCTATAGTCTAGTCTATAGTCTAGTCTATAGTCTAGTCTATAGTCTAGTCTATAGTCTAGTCTATAGTCTAGTCTATAGTCTAGTCTATAGTCTAGTCTATAGTCTAGTCTATAGTCTAGTCTATAGTCTAGTCTATAGTCTAGTCTATAGTCTAGTCTATAGTCTAGTCTATAGTCTAGTCTATAGTCTAGTCTATAGTCTAGTCTATAGTCTAGTCTATAGTCTAGTTTATAGTCTAGTCTATAGTCTAGTCTATAGTCTAGTCTATAGTCTAGTCTATAGTCTAGTCTATACTATAGTCTAGTCTATAGTCTAGTCTATAGTCTAGTCTATAGTCTAGTCTATAGTCTAGTCTATAGTCTAGTCTATAGTCTAGTCTATAGTCTAGTCTATAGTCTAGTCTATAGTCTAGTCTATAGTCTAGTCTATAGTCTAGTCTATAGTCTAGTCTATAGTCTAGTCTATAGTCTAGTCTATAGTCTAGTCTATAGTCTAGTCTATAGTCTAGTCTATAGTCTAGTCTATAGTCTAGTCTATAGTCTAGTCTATAGTCTAGTCTATAGTCTAGTCTATAGTCTAGTCCATAGTCTAGTCCATAGTCTAGTCTATAGTCTATAGTCTAGTCTATAGTATAGTCTATAGTCTAGTCTATGTACTAGAATATAGTCTAGTCTATAGTCTAGAGTATGGTCTAATGTATAATCCAGTGTACAGTCTATTCTATAGTTTAGTCAATAGTCTAGTCTATATTCAAGGCTATAGTCTAGTCTTTATTGTATTGGGAGTAGAGCATTCTAGTATTCGTATTGGGAGTAGGCCAGAGTGTATTCGATTTAGCTGCTTTGGCGTCTTTTACAACTTTATTTGTGCAACAAATATGTATATGAAATTTAAACTACATTTAAAGAAGAGTTTCTACAAAAATCGAAAAATCCTTTAAAAACAACAACAAAGTATTTGTACAGTATCGTATGGTAATAGTGTCAAAATCATCAAGATGTACAACTGCAGCAAAATGTAAACAAAAAAAATTTCAAAAACCCCACAACAGCTGGTAATGATATGTTGTATACAACAACAGTAATAAAATGGATACACATACTTAGATATGCACAACTGCAATATTTAGTACAGCAACAGTTTAGTTACAAAAATATAAGGATAACAAACCGAAATTTTCTTAATGAAACTTTTCTACAATATGTTTTTGTTTATTATTATCTAAGTTTTGCAATTTCTTAGAAACAATTGATAATTTCTCTAAATTCCTAAAAGTGTGCTTCTATTTATCTCCCACTGTATACATTCTCTACTTGAATAGAGTAACAATATACATATACATAAATTTCCTTATATATGTTTATCAATGTTCTTTCAAGAAAATCAACAATTTTGTTTTATACATATAAAATGTTTATAAAGATGTTAGAGTACTTGTACTTCTCTATACACAACTTATACAACTGTACATGCAACTGTATGTATAAATTTATACATATACATGTTTACATAAAAACATAGTATGTATGCATGTGTGTTACTAACAAACTTTCAAAACATCCTTAAACAAATATTAGTTTCCTACTGAATACTTTTACTCTGTTACTCTAGAAATTCACATAGATGGGACACTACACTAACACAACCTTGTCTATGATGGGGGTTTGTTAAAGTGTAAGACACTTGTCCTTTCTATATGTATTGCAAATTTGTTATATTAGTATACATGGTATATTGTTTACAACAATACATGTGCTAATAGTTGATTATTTAAATACGATGTTTGTTATACACATGTATGGCTATCTGTCTGTCGTTCAGTTTTTATCTATTTGCCGTATCTGTGTGTTTGTGTTTTTCTAAATTAAAAAGGGGGTTTCCTAGTAGTGGTCAGTTTTTTATGATTCGAGTAGAGGGTTTAAATTTGATTTTCTACATTGATTTAACTTTGAAACTATAAAATTGCTGTTTAATTTGAACATGTAATAAATCACATATTGGGTGATTTGTTAAAATAACAAAAGGGGTGTGAATGAAAGAAATTAGGAATTTAAAAAGGTCAATTAAGTTGATTTCTTTTTATTAATGTGGTTGCAAACACATTAAAGAGTTTCTTTAAAACAAATTAAACAAATAAATAAAGTGGATAAAATAAACTTTAGACTAGACTATAGTCCATACTATAGACTAGACTAAAGTCCAGACTATAGACTAGATTATAGTCTAGACTATAGACTATATTATAGTCTAAATTATAGACCAGACTATAGACCAGACTGTAGACCAGACTGTAGACCAGACTATAGACCAGACTATAGACCAGACTATAGACCAGACTATAGATCAGACTATAGACCAGACTATAGACCAGACTATAGACCAGACTATAGACCAGACAATACACCAGACTGTAGACCAGACTATAGACAAGACTGTAGACCAGGCTATAGGCCGGACTATAGACCAGACTATAGACCAGACTGTAGACTAGACTATAGACTAGAATAAAGTCAAGACTAGACTAAACTAAAGACAAGACTAACTAAACTAGACTATAGTCCATACTATAGACTAGACCAATGTCCAGTCTGTAGACTAGATTATAGTCTAGAATATAGATTATATTATAGACCAGACTATAGACTAGATTGTAGACTAGACTATAGTGCAGACAACATTATTGTCCAGATTATAGACTAGACTATAGTGCAGACAAGACTATTGTCCAGACTATAGAATACATTATAGTCCAGACTAGACTTATATCCAGACTATAGACTAGATTATAGACAAGACTATAGACTAGATTATAGACCAGACTATAGACTAAATTGCAAACTAGACTAAAGACTAGATTATAGCCCAGATTATATAGATTATAGTCATATAGACTATAGACTAGACTCTAGCTCAGTCTATAGACTAGACTATAGTCCAGGCTATAGACAAGATCACAGTCCAGGTTATAGACTAGACTGTGTTAGAAACTATAGTCTAGGCTATATATTAGTATATAGTCCAAACTATGGACATGACTATAGACTAGACTATAGTCCAGAATATACTAGATTATAGTCCAGATTATACTAGAATATAGTCCCGACTATACTAGACTATAGTGCACAATACAGACTAGACTATAATTCAGATTATAGACCCAGCTATAGGTCAAACTATAGTCCGGACTATAGACTAGACTATAGTCCAGACTATACACTAGGCTATAGTTCAGACTATAGACTAGACTATCGTCCAGACTATGGACTATACTATAGTCCAGACTATAGACTATTCTACGGTTCAGATTGTAGACAATTGTCCAGAGTAGTCTCTAGTCCAAACTTACAATGTACATTAAAGACTATACTATAATCTGAAATATAGTCCTCACTACAGTGAAGATTCGACTGTCGCTTTTCAATTTTATCAACTTGTTTTAGTTAGCTCGTGTAAACAACTGCCCCAAGGCTGTTTTGTACATAAAAGACAACTTTGCTCAATTTAAATATTAAACTCCTGTTTGTTATAGTTCATCTTAGGTATACAATACAAAATTTCAGTTTATTTATTGAAAAATATATTTTGGAAAGTCTTTTCACTCAAAACTCTTTTAGTTACTTGTTTACCAACTTGTTACTTTGTCAGCTTTGAAAACATTTGTTTTTCAATAACAAAAAGGTTTAAAACGCAAAATTTTAATTAATATTTTAGAAAACGCCCTTAGGTTTTATTATAGGGTTTATTTAACTAAAATTCCTAGCACGTTTGAAGGCTGTTTGGCCTTATTTAATTAAATTAAATTAATTTAGTTTATTTTTTTTTCTAACCAAAGTCCTTTAATAAATAATTTCATTTAATAAAAATTGTTAAGGTTTAGTTTGAAAGAGGGAGGAGTGGGCTGCAATTGATTTAAACATTTTGACCTTTAGGCTAAACATTTAAGTAAGTGTTTTATGACCTAGAAACAGCCACTTGAGGTTTTGTTTTTTTTTTTTTTTTTTGAATAAAACAAAAATTATTACACAACAACTACTTACCTAATAAAGTATAGGCCAGCAGTAGAGCACATATACCCAGATTGGTTAATACAGCCGACCAGAATGTTTGGGCATTATGACGACTATGACGTCGACCCTTCGTTTGTCCATAGCCCTGGGATTTCGTTGGTATCGATGATGATGATTTGTTTGTGTTGCGCCCTCTAGTGTGGTTGTTTGTGCTCGAACTGCCACCGCCACCAAAACAAGAACAACATTTTGGAGAGGCGGGTCGATTATGTAAATTACTTCTACTGCTTGTTTTGCTGGAATTGGCAGTTGTACTGTGGAGATTTAAAGGCACTGTACTGCTGCTATTAGATGTTGTATTGTTGATGTTAATGTTATTGCAATTATTTGCGACCACCGAGGCAATAGTACCAGCAGCTATATTGCTGGTGGTAGTAGCGTTTAGATTGGCGGGTGTTTGTTGTTGTTGTAATTTGGCCGAACTTTTTAGGGTACCACATGTGGAGGAACCATCCCCCATTGTAGAATTGGAGCCTAAGGATAAATTGTTAGAAGGTGGTGGCGGAGGTGTTACCACAGACATGTTGTGCTGCTGTGATACCAAAGCCGGCAAGTTTAGAACGGAGGGTGGTGTGGTTTGAGGCGGTGAGGACATAGAGGACATTTGATTTAAATTTGGTGGTCCTGGTCCCATACCCAAAGCAGGTGGTGGTGGCATATTTAAACTTGTGGTGGCTGTTGTGGTGTATTTCAAAATACCTGGTGGCATGTTGCTATTTGAAGAACTATTGCACAAACCCACTTCTATGTCCTCCAGTGTGGGCATGGGTAGAAGGGGGGTTTTAAAAGTGGACGTTGAAGAGCCCGTTGATGATATGTTTTGTCCTGCCCCCACCGCCATGGCCATAGATGTGGGTGTAGGCGCTGCTTGTGAAGGAGGCGGCATCATGCCTATGGTTACATATGAAGTGGGTACATTGACATATTCCCCGCTGGAGTTTAAAGATGAAGCCATCGTTGTGGTTATACATGTTGAAGAAGGTGGTGGCGGTACTATAGAATACTGCTGTTGCTGCTGTTGTTGTTGTTGCTCCATATTCATGTTGCCAATTTAGGGTTGTTAGTAATTGTTGTCATTTGTGTGAGTGTGTGTTAGTGTTGCTAACTTTTTACTATTTAGTTTTTGTTGTTTTCGGAAATTTGTCCTTCTATTTCACAATTGAGTGGCTTTTCATTTTTTTCTATTTTTGCTGTATGCTCACACTCATATTGACATGATTAAAATTTCTGATTGTTGTAGTTTCTCTCACATTTTTTTTGTTGTCTGTGGTCAAATAATGTCATATTCTTTTTTTTATTACTTTTTATATCTTTTGTATGTGTGTGTGCGCTGGCAATTAAGGATTAAAAAGGAAATTCTATTGTTAGTGTTGAATGTACGGGAAACTGTAATAAGATGGAAAAGAAAGAACAGAAATAAAAATTGAGATATTAGTTTTTATTATGGCTTGTGGTGGGTAAAATGTTAAATAAAATATAAGATAAAGTAAAGTATTTTCTCTGCACGAATATTTTCACTTAAACAGAACAGAAATTTTGTGCAAAAATATTCTTTAAAACAGATATAGATTCCAGTCTCTAACAGTCACATTTGAAAATCAGCTTCAGCTTTATTGAAAAAGGACCTTAATTAGAGATCTTCTATATTTTGCCTTAATGATCTATTTTTTAAGTCGAAAACTTAAAATCCACAGTAACTTTGCTAAAAGTTTGTTTTAAGCAAAATTTTTCAATTATTTACATTATTGACATTGTGTAAACAATTGTAAAAATTTATTTTTTCTATGAAATTTGTAAAATTTTTAAACAAAATAAGATTGTATTGCTATTTCATTAATTTTACCTATAATTTACATTGTTGACATTATGTAAACAATGGTAAAAATATAATTTTTCATAAAAACCTTAAAATTATGCGGTAAAATAAAGTTATTATACGTTTTAGCAATTGTTTACATTCTTGACATTAGGCAAACAATCGAAAAAATCTAATATTTACATGAAAACATAAAATTTTAAAACTAAAATTAAGTTTTAAACATATTTCTTACATTGTTGACATTATGTAAACAATTGTATAAATGTAATTTTTACATAAAAACATTAGAATTATAGAATAAAATTAAGTTACTATAAGTTTTAACAATTGTTTACATTGTTGACATTATGTAAACAATCGAAAAAAATAGTTTTTAAATGTTTTTCTTAGTTGTTTACATTGTTGACATTATGTAAACAATTGTAGAAATGTAATTTTTACATAAAAATATTAGAATTATAGAATAAAATTACTTTATTGTAAGTTTTAACAATTGTTTACATTGTTGACGTTAGGTAAACAATCAAAAAAATCTAATATTTTTATGAAAACATAAAATTTTAAAACTAAAATTAAGTTTTTAAACGTTTTTCTTAATTATTTACATTGTTGACTTTATGTTGACTTATGTAAAATCTTAAGTTGTTTAACAAAATCTTGGAAAATTGTATAAAATATTGAGAGTAAAGCAGTTTTTTTCAATTGTTTACATTGTTGACATTATGTAAATAATTGAAAATTTGATTTTTTAGCAAGAAAACAATAAAATTTTAAGATTAGAGTTAGGTTTTTATGCATTTTACCAATTATTTACATTGTTGACATTATGTAAACAATTGTAAAAATATAACATTTACAGGAAAATCTGGGATTTTAAGACTAAAATTAAGTTTTTTAACATTCTACTTATTGTATAATTATGTAAAATTCCAAAAAAATTAGAAAATATTTCATTTACTAAATTTTCTCTTAAAAATTTAATATTTTCCTACAAATTTCTTTTTAATTAAATGAAAAAGTTGTTAATTAATCTATCCCTATTCTACTCTCCCATATGAAACATCAAGTAATTTAATATTTACTTTCCTTGTAACTAAAATTCAGTTAGAATCTTTTAGCCAATTTGTTTAAGCAAGAAAACCCCAGCAGTTTTCTTGCGCCCTTAAGTATGTTGCAAAGAAAATGTTTTGTAGACATTTTGTATACATATTTTATAATTTTCAAAAGTAAAAAACAAAAATGTACTTACAACGTAGTATAAATGTAATTCAAGTACAACAGCATGAAAATTTACAAAAAAAAGAACATAATATGTGTTCTAGTTTTGTAGCAAAATATGCTCTTTTTTTTCTTAAGTTCAACTATTAATTTTAGTTGCTGTTTAGAAAAACTTTTACTTTTTTTTACGCCAAGGTATCACTCTAGGGCCATAAAGTGAAGGTAGTTAGGAAAAAAACGAACTACAAAATAACAACGTTAAAATAACAGTCATTTTTAGTTTTTCAGCGAGTTTAGTTTTTTTTCACTCTCAGTTGTTTGTTGTTGTCGTTGGTATGTTGCTATGATCTAGAGTACACAGTGCACTTGAAACATCATCACCAACATTATTATATAATAAAAAGTGAAAATATTAAAAAAAAAAATACAAAAATACCTAGAATGAATTGTGTTGCTGCTAACTAATCCAGTTGTTGAACAATTTCTATAGTGAAGAGAAATAAAAATTTATATATAAAAATACGAGGGTAAAAAAACCGTTAGATTTTTTGCTGCTTTTTATATAGAAATGTATATAGTTTTGTATTTAAAACTGACATGATTATGCAGGAAATTTAAGAAATTTTTTCATTTAATTACCAAAGAGAGATAATGGTGTAAGTTTAGAAGAAAAAAAATTAAGAATTTAATATGAAAATTTAAACAAATTTAATAAAAAAACTGATGTAAACTAAAGAAAAAGTGTTAATTTTATAATAAAATTCTCTCAAAAAAGTATAAAACATAGTTTTCTTAATTGTTTACATTGTTGACATTATGTCAACAATTACAAAATTGTAATCTTTATTAAAAATTTGTTGAAAAATAAACCAAAATTGAGTTTTTGCCACTCTGTGCCATTATTTACATTGTTGACATAGTGTAAACAATTGCAACATTTTAAATTTTCTAACAAAATCTTGTTAAATTATAAAAAAAATTAAAATTATTAAGTTTTCTTAATTGTTTACATTGTTGACATTATGTAAACAATTATAAAAATGTTAATTTTACACAAAAACTTTAAAATAATACAACAAAGTTTACATTTTAAACATTTTAGCAATTTTTTACATTGTTGACATTATGTACACATTGGCAAAAAACTATATTTTAGTTAAAATATATAAAATATTGCAGCAAAATTAAGATTTTACACTTTTAGCCCATTATTTACATTGTTGACATTATGTAAACTATTACAAAAATTTTAATTTTACATGAAAACTTTAATATTTTTGATCAACAAAACTGTTTTTAAACATTTTAACAATTGTTTACATTGTTGACATTATGTAAACTATTCAAAAAATACAAAATTTTACATGAAAACTTTAAAATTTTAGACTAAAATTTATTTTCTAAATTTTTTAGTAATTATTTACATTGTTGACATTATGTAAATAATATAAAAAATAAATTTATGCTTTGTATACATTGTTGACATCATGTCGAAATAAGCAAAACTTAAGTTTTGTTAAAATTTTTTGAAAAATTCCCCAAAAAGAAAGTTTTTTCTACTTTCTTTTAGATAACCCCTTAAAATATGCTTTAAAATTAGCAAAACAATATTTTCTATGTAATTTTTAAAGTCATATTTCTGCCATTAGCGAATCTCTGTCGAATTTATCAGCACTTGTACACATTCCTTTAGTCTACAACACACACACCCACACCTTCCACTCCATAGTTTACGTGTTTTCATTTTCCTCCTAAAAGTAGGCTACATAACCACAATATATCACTTCCTGTTCACATAATCATCGACATACAAGGATTTTTGTTAAATCATCATCAGTATCATAAATTTTGTAGTTGCAATAGTTTTTGTTGTTGTTGTTGTTTGAGTTAAGCAGAAAATCGTAATTTCTGAGTACAGCTCAAAGTGCTATTGAAGTTGTTAGTTGTACTTGTTGTTGTTGCTGCTGTTCTGGTTGTGGTTGCATTTGTAGTTGTTTTTGATGTTTTCTACACAAAACGAAACCAACAAAAAACCATAAAACTTGTTGTCTATATTTAACAACAACAAAACTACAATCAAAACTAACACTAACAGAAACACACTCACAGTTAAGCATTTACATACTAACACACAACCATTTACTTCAACTGAATCCCTTTCACACACACACAAACCTTAAACTAACTGTTTTAAAAGGGCTTTATACTGCCATTTTCCCAATCTTTACCCTTCTCCTCTACGATTTTTCAATTATTCATAGCAGTTGTTGTTATTGCTCAGTTCTATCCAAACTCACTATCAAATGAACATTAAACAAGTATTAGTATTATCATAGTTTGTGTGTGCGTGTGCATTAAACTCAATACTGTAATGTGTGCAATATTTTGTTTTTGGCTCAATGAACGTGTGAGTGTGTTTGTTGTGAGCAGATACAGATGAATTGTAAAAGTGAGTTACTTCCTACTTATCCGGCATAAATAGAGATTTTTTCATTAGCTAAAAACATTTTTCATAGCATAGTTTTAGGCTGTTTTCAGCACGAACATGAAAAAATCTATTCTATTCTTTCTTTTTTTTTTTGGACAGAGATAGAAAAATGTTTGTTCTTGAACTGTTGATGCCTATGGAGATGCTAAAGTTTCAAGTGAAAGTTCTTTTTTTTCCCTTTTGTTGGGGAAAAATATTTCTATCACTTTATTTTCGGGGTAAATTATGACTGAAACATTTCTTGCTTATAAATCTTAGACGAACAATTTGTAGTTTGTAAACTTGAAAAGAAGAAAAAACCGGTTTAGAATTATGACCATTAAATGAAAATGAAAATGTTGAGAAATTGTTTAGAATTGCTTTAAAATAATTGAAAAATAGTCAAGAATACATAAAAGTTTATATAGAGAAAGTTAGTCTAGTCTAGACAACTGTTCTATGGAGAAAGTTAATCTAGTCTAGACAAAAGTTGGTCAAGTCTAGACAACTTTTCTATAGAAAAAGTTAGTCTAGTCTAGATAACTTTTCTATAGAAAAAGTTAGTCTAGACAACTTTTTTATAGAAACAGTTAGTTTAGTCTAGACAACTTTTCTATAAAAAAAGTTGGTCTAGTCTAGACAACTTTTCTTTAGAAAAAGTTGGTTTAGTCTAGACAACTTTTCTATAGAAAAAGTTGGTCTAGTCTAGACAAACTTTTCTATAGAAAAAGTTGGTTTAGTCTAGACAACTTTTCTATAGAAAAAGTTGGTTTAGTCTAGACAACTTTTCTATAGAAAAAGTTAGTCTAGTCTAGACAACTTTTCTATAGAAAAAGTTAGTCTAGTCTAGACAACTTTTCTATAGAAAAAGTTAGTCTAGTCTAGACAACTTTTCTATAGAAAAAGTTAGTCTAGTCTAGACAATTTTTCTATAGAAAAAGCTACTCTAGTCTAGACAACTTTTCTATAGAAAAAGTTGCTCTAGTCTAGACAACTTTTCTATAGAAAAAACTACTCTAGTCTAGACAATTTTTCTATAGAAAAAATTGCTCTAGTCTAGACAATTTTTCTATAGAAAAAATTGCTCTAGTCTAGACAATTTTTCTATAGAAAAAATTGCTCTAGTCTAGACAATTTTTCTATAGAAAAAATTGCTCTAGTCTAGACAATTTTTCTATAGAAAAAATTGCTCTAGTCTAGACAATTTTTCTATAGAAAATATTGCTCTAGTCTAGACAATTTTTCTATAGAAAATATTGCTCTAGTCTAGACAATTTTTCTATAGAAAAAATTGCACTAGTCTAGACAACTTTTCTATAGAAAAAGTTGCTCTAGTCTAGACAACTTTTCTATAGAAAAAGTTGCTCTAGTCTAGACAACTTTTCTATAGAAAAAGTTGCTCTAGTCTAGACAACTTTTCTATAGAAAAAGTTGCTCTAGTCTAGACAACTTTTCTATAGAAAAAGTTGCTCTAGTCTAGACAACTTTTCTATAGAAAAAGTTGCTCTAGTCTAGACAACTTTTCTATAGAAAAAGTTGCTCTAGTCTAGACAACTTTTCTATAGAAAAAGTTGCTCTAGTCTAGACAACTTTTCTATAGAAAAAGTTGCTCTAGTCTAGACAACTTTTCTATAGAAAAAGTTGCTCTAGTCTAGACAACTTTTCTATAGAAAAAGTTGCTCTAGTCTAGACAACTTTTCTATAGAAAAAGTTGCTCTAGTCTAGACAACTTTTCTATAGAAAAAGTTGCTCTAGTCTAGACAACTTTTCTATAGAAAAAGTTGATCTAGTCTAGACAACTTTTCTATAGAAAAAAGGGATCTAATCTAGTTAACTTTTCTATAGAAGAAGTAGTTTTAGTCTTGATAATTTTTTTACAGAAGAAGTTGCTGTAATTTAAACATAATTTCTTAAAGATTTCTTGTCTTAATGTTATTTCTTTTTCTTTTTGGTTATTTCCAATAATTATCATTTTCTGTTTTAATATTCGCCTAATTACCACATTGTTTATATTTGTTTTGTTTTCTTTTTAACCGACTTAAATTTCCTTTTAACTCATTAAAAAACAAATCTCAATTTTCTCCTTCTCTCTTCCGTTAGCTCTCTCTCTCTCTCTTATCAACACTTTAATTAGCTTTTTGTTTTGAACAAGGCGTATACTTAATATTAATTACCAAAAACCAAACAATTTCATACGCCTTGCTGTATCCAGCCATATTTAATATATTGTAAATAAGACTTCCATTTTCTTTTTTAAATATTTACTTGTACAATAATTGAAATTATTGTCAATTAAGAAACATGTCAAAAAATTAAATTAAATCCACATAAAGAAGTTACAAAATAAACATCAAATATTAATGAGTGAAATGTGGGAATTTAACAAAAGATGAAAAAAAAAAACACACACACACAGTGAAAAAAACATTATATAAAAATCATATAATCCACTGCAGTACATTTTTTGGTGGAGATAATATAAATTTGCACACAACGAACCCACATGATTATAAATAAAAAAAAGCCGTTTTAATAATGTATACATGGGTGTATTTATACAGATACATACATATTTACCATGTATTTGTATGTGTTTACCATGTATGTCTGTCGGCGTATAACTGTATATGTTGCTACATAATTTCAATTTCATTTAACAAATATTTAAACATACTCAGTTGTTTTTTTTTGTTGCTTTTTGTGAAGAATTGAACAAATAAACTACATTATACCACAGTTAAAAACAGTGGTACAAAAGACTAGCTTAACATATGAAAATTTGTTTAGACTAGAGCTACTTTATTATAATAAAGGATGATCTAGTCTAGACAATTTTTCTATAGAAAAAGTTTCTCTAGTTTAGACAACTTTTCTACAGAAAAAGTTAGTCTAGTTTAGACAAATTTTCTATAGAAAAAGTTAGTCTAGTCTAGAAAAATTTTCTGTAGAAAAAGTTCGTCTAGTCTAGACAACTTTTCTATACAAAAAGTTCGTCTAATCTAGACAACTTTTCTATAGAAAAAGTTCGTCTAATCTAGACAACTTTTCTATAGGAAAAGTTCGTCTAATCTAGACAACTTTTCTATAGAAAAAGTTCGTCTAATCTAAAGAAATTTTCTATAGAAAAAGTTCGTCAAGTCTAGACAACTTTTCTATAGAAAAAGTTCGTCTAGCCTAGACAACTTTTCTACAGAAAATGTTCGTCTAGTCTAGACTACTTTTCTATAGAAATAGTTCGTCTATTCTAGACAACTTTTCTATAGAAAAAGTTGTTCTAGTCTAGACTACTTTTCTACAGAAAAGGTTCGTCTAGACTAGAATACTTTTCAATAGAAAAAGTTCGTCTAGTCTAGACTACTTTTCTATAGAAAGAGATACTCTAGTTCAGACAACATTTTTGGTTCTAAAAGTTTGTTTAGTCCAAACAACTTTTCTATATAAAAAGTTGCTTTAGTTGTTTTTTATTTCCAAAACTAAGTCATCTTGCTCCACTGTTGGTTATTTGTAAATTTTGTTTTAAAACAAATAAACAAAGAAGAAAAAATAAAATAAAAAACACCATACAGATTATTATATAAAAATAAAAATGTTAAAATAAATGAATAAAAACAAGAAATACAAAAAAAACAAATGTTTACAAATATGGCACATTAACGTGCATTTAATTTTTCTGTCATATAATATTTTGTTTTATTCCATCACAATCAACATCATCGTCGTCGTCGTCATCATCATCATCGCCATCAAACATATCAACATATTTTGTGTCTTTTACACGCTTACTTATACAGACAAACTAAAACAACACCTACACAGCAGTTTTGTAAGGACACAAAGTATCCCACATTTCAACTACTGGGTCCACTCGAAATGAACTACTTCTTTTAAACTATTTTCTGTTAAATCACTTGATTCATTTGGGATTTCTAAATGTTAACTAAAGTTAGCAAATTAGTTGTGCTACCACCTGAACTGCAGGGTTATTTTGTGCCCAAGTCTGTGTACATAATAATGATGATATTGGTAGCTGAGTATATTCTTTTCATATTTGTTTTCATTATAATTTTCATGTTAAAGTTGCTTGTCAATTATAATGGTGGTTATATGTCTGTGTATAATAAAAAAAAAATAATATATAAATGTATAAGTAAAAACTGAGTAACTGTAGCAGGGCGTGTAAATATTATTTACTTTTACATATTTGCACATAACAAAAATACAGTGGGTCAAAAAAGGAAAGTTTTTCTATGGAAGGTTGTCTAGACTAGTAAAACTTTCTCTATAGAAAACATGTCTAGACAAGTGAAATTTTTCTATTGAAAACATGTCTAGATTATACCAACTTTTTCTATAGAAAAGTTGTCTAGACTAGACCAACTTTTTCTATAGAAAAGTTGTCTAGACTAGACCAACTTTTTCTATAGAAAAGTTGTCTAGACTAGATCAATTTTTTCTATAGAAAAATTGTCTAGACTATACCAAATTTCTATAGAAAAGTTGTCTAGACTAGTGAGATTATTTCTATAGAAAAGTTGTCAAGATTAGTGAGATTTTTTCTATAGAGAAGTTGTCTAGACTAGACAAACTTTTTCTATAGAAAAGTTGTCCAGACTAGACCAACTTTTTCTATAGAAAAGTTGTCCAGACTAGACCAACTTTTTCTATAGAAAAGTTGTCCAGACTAGACCAACTTTTTCTATAGAAAAGTTGTCTAGACTAGACCAACTTTTTCTATAGAAAAGTTGTCTAGACTAGACCAACTTTTTCTATAGAAAAGTTGTCTAGACTAGACCAACTTTTTCTATAGAAAAGTTGTCTAGACTAGACCAAGTTTTTCTATAGAAAAATTGTCTATACTAGACCAACTTTTTTATAGAAAAGTAGTCTAGACTAGATGAGCTTTTTCTATAGAAAATTTGTCTAGACTGGACCAACTTTTTATATAGAAAACATGTATAGACTAGGGGAACTTTTTCTGTAGAAAAGTTGTCTACACTAGACCAACTTTTTCTATAGAAAAGTTGTCTAGACTAGACCAACTTTTTCTCTAGAAAAATTGTCTATACTAGACCAACTTTTCTATAGAAAAGTAGTGTAGACTACATGAGCTTTTTCTATAGAAAAGTTGTCTAGACTAGACCAACTTTTTATATAGAAAACTTGTCTAGACTAGTGGAACTTTTTCTATAGAAAAGTTGTCTACACTAGACTAACTTTTTATACAGAAAACATGTCTAGACTAGTGGAACTTTTTCTTTAGAAAAGTTGTCTAGACTAGACCAACTTTTGCTATAGAAAAGTTTTCTAGACTAGACCAACTTTTTATATAGAAAACATTTCTAGACTAGTGAAACTTTTTCTATAGAAAACATGTCTTGACTAGTGGAAAACATGTCTAGACTAGTGGAACTTTTTCTATAGAAATATTGTCTAGACTAGACGAACTTTTCCTTTAGAAGGAAAATTGTCTAGTTTAGTACAAAATTTTCAGTTTTCTTTCCCACTGTTGGTCTCTCTTCTGTTTTAACTCCCGCCTTAAACATGTTTGCCGCTGTAGTTGTAAGCGTGTATATTTATTGTTGGTGTTGTTTTCTGTTGTTCTGTTCTGTTCTTTTTTGTTCTTGTATCATTCCCCAAAACATGTGAAACATTTTTCCCTTTAATGTATGTGACATTTTTATACAGCCATAATGTTGACATTAATATGTGACATTATTTGTTATTAAACTGAAAATGTGAAAATACACATACTTGCTTATATAAGAAGGACTTGCTTTTTTGTGTGTGGATAATTCAAATGGTAGAAATAAAGGCAACAAAAAAAAATGAACCTTGCATACCTTGTCGTTTCAGTTGATAGATATTAAGCGCAGGGGTTTTTTGTGGTGTTTACTTTTAGGATAAATGAAATAAAACACATTTTTAAGTTGGTTTTTAGGCATTATATAAACATGTTATTAAATGACATTTTTCTTTTTTTTTTTAATTTGAATATTTAAGGTTGCAATTAAGAGAAAAATAAAAAGCCTTTAAAGCCTGAGATAAACTAAAAATTGTAATAAAAAGGGGGGGTGATAAATGTTATGGCAAATAAATGGAAAAAATAATATTTCTAAAATATTCAATTAAATTAAAAGCTTTTTGCACTTTATCAATGTCTTTTATTTATCACAATCATTCATTAATCTAGCAATGAATGTTATACGTTTCTAGAAATCTAATGCATTAAATGCTAAGACTTGACCATGATGTAACACACACTTTAACTGGCCACATCATGATTATGCCACAAATAAATGAATTAGCAACTTAATGTAATTAAAACTAACAAGCAATTGCCAACAAATAGAAAGTAAAGAACAAATTAAAACCGCAAACAAAATGAAAAATAAGAATAATATAAGATTAAATAAGTGCAAAGAAAACTTTTAAACCTTAAACTGAAAAAACTAAAGTTAAAACCAATAAACGTGTTTGTTATTCGAGTTAAAATAAAACACTCACTCACCAAACAAAAATTTACTATAAACTAATAAAAACTAAAGCAAACCACACCAACACCCTCTAAGAAAACTTAAAAGCACACGACTATATATCTAGAACAATATAACAGCCAAAAAACTTTACCAGCAGCATCAGTTCAATGAGTTTGTTTTTTTTCCTCTCTCAAGCCTCACTTTCATGCCCCAGTGTGTATAGACATTGTTTTTTCCTGTTAAAATATTTTGGATACTTTTATATATATTTTTTTCTTGCCCACTCTTCTTTATCGACAATAAAACTTGACAAATCGAATTTTTCAGCTGATGCCCGCACCATTACCAAATGCCATTTGTTACTAGAAACTGTTAAATAACAAAATTCTAAAAAAAAAAAACAAACTTAAAACCAAAACTGTAACTGTAAAAAGAGGTAGAAGAGTGCAAAAAAATATAATCGAGAAGCAGCACAACTTACACATCCTGTGAATTACAATTTTTATACAATGATCTCGTTTGTTTTTGGAAATTACTTACATACTACATTTTTACTAAGCACCAACGAATTACAATTTATTTAAGCAGCAAATAACAAAATCTACTCACACAACAATCGACCAACGACCCACATTGTTTTTTTTTTTTCTTCTAACCAGGATGCATGAAACCAGTACAGAAAACAAGAGTAAATAACATGAAAAGAATTGGCATACAATGACTAGGAAGATGAGCTATTAGGCTTTTCTTAAGTAGAGAGGAGTTCTAGGATAAGTCAACTATCCTTAGAGGAAAGTTGTCTAGAATAGATTAACTTTCCTTAGAAGAATGTTGTCTAGATAGATCAAGTTTCCTAAGGAAAGTTGCCTAGAATAAATCCACTTTCCTTAGAGGAATGCTGTCTAGAATAGATCAACATTCCTCTGAGGAAAGGTGACTAGATAACTCAACATACATCTGAGTAAAGTGGTCTAGAATAGATCAACATTCCTCTGAGGGAAGTTGTCTAGAATAGATCGAAATTCCTCTGAGGAAAGTTGTCTAGAATAGATCAACAGTCCTCTGAGAAAGTTGTCTAGAATATATCAACATTCCTCTGAGGAAAGTTGTCTAGAATAGATCAACATTCCTCTGAGGAAAGTTGTCTAGAATAGATCAACATTCCTCTGAGGAAAGTTGTCTAGAATAGATCAACATTCCTCTGAGGAAAGTTGTCTAGAATAGATCAACATTCCTCTGAGGAAAGTTGTCTAGAATAGATCAACATTCCTCTGAGGAAAGTTGTCTAGAATAGATCAACATTCCTTTGAGGAAAGTTGTCTAGAATAGATCAACATTCCTCTGAGAAAGTTGTCTAGAATAGATCAACATTCCTCTGAGAAAGTTGTCTAGAATATATCAACATTCCTCTGAGGAAAGTTGTCTAGAATAGATCAACATTCCTCTGAGGAAAGGTGACTAGATAACTCAACATACATCTGAGTAAAGTGATCTAGAATATATCAACATTCCTCTGAGGGAAGTTGTCTAGAATAGATCGACATTCTTCTGAGGAAAGTTGTCTAGAATAGATCAACATTCCTCTGAGGAAAGTTGTCTAGAATAGATCAACATTCCTCTGAGGAAAGTTGTCTAGAATAGATCAACATTCCTCTGAGGAAAGTTGTCTAGAATAGATCAACATTCCTCTGAGGAAAGTTGTCTAGAATAGATCAACATTCCTCTGAGGAAAGTTGTCTAGAATAGATCAACATTCCTCTGAGGAAAGTTGTCTAGAATAGATCAACATTCCTCTGAGGAATGTTGTCTAGAATAGATCAACATTCCTCTGAGAAAGTTGTCTAGAATATATCAACATTCCTCTGAGGAAAGTGGTCTAGAATAGATCAACATTCCTCTGAGGAAAGTTGTCTAGAATAGATCAACATTCCTCTGAGGAAAGTGGTCTAGAATAGATCAACTCTCCTCCGGGGAAATGTGTCTAGAATATAGCAAGCTTCCTCTGAAGAAAGTTTTCGAGAATAAATCAATTTTTCTGAGAGGAAAGTTGTCTGGAATAGAGCAAGTTTCATCCGAGGAAACTTGTTTAGAATGGAGCATGTTTCGTCCTGGTAAAGTTTTCTATATTAGAGCAACTTTACTCCAAACGCCTAATTAAGTTCCTCCTGTATTCAATAGTCCTTACTGTAGGGTTACTCCCTCACAAAAAAAGGGTTAAAACTTTCCATAAGATAAAACAACATATAAAAATTTTCACTGAAAAAATTTCGTTAAAATGAATGAGCGGAAATAAAACTAAAACCAATGACCTGTGTGTAAGTTTACGTAAATATATGTATGTGTACGGTTGAGTGTTATATATTTTTTTGTCTGTGTGTACTCAACTACCACCACTACAATGATATGAACAAATATAAAGAGGAAATAGTGTTGCAAGCACGTAATTTAAAGTTCTCTATAACTAGAAAATAATAAACGGCAATAGTGCATTACTGGAAACAATATATCCAAATACAATTCCCCAACAAAAACGGGGCATAAACGGGGAGTTGTAGTGTGTACTCAAGCTTAAATAAAATAAAAACCAAAAAGTAACTAGAATCCAGTGAAGGAGTAAATGAATGATTTTTCAAATATACATACTCATACAGTCATACAATTTAAAATGAAATTTTAAACACATGCTGCTGACACACCCTCATTCATGAAATTATTTTGAGTGTTTGGGTGATTGTGTCAATAGAGTTTTAAAAATCATCAGCAACAAAACCATTGCAATTGTATTGTGCATGTCGTGCACATATTTAAAAACGATTTCCGCCGGAAATGCGTTGCTTTGGTTAGCACGTGTAGAAATTTTATACGAAATTTTATTTTAGTTTCTATAGTTTTTAACATTTTATTTAGATATCATTTGATTTGTAGCTAAAATGCTATCTAGTGCAGTTGATACCTGTACTTTTTTGTGATAATAGCAACGACTTATGGTATTCTGTGGGTTTGCTGAATTGCTGATTTCATTTGAAATGCTTTGGAAAAGGATTTTAAATTTCAATACAAAATTGAAGAGAAAAAAAGAGAATTCTTTAGAACTTCCATTTCTGTAGAGCGAGTTTCCTTCGGGGAAAGTTGTCTACAATAGAACAGGTTTCCTCAGAGAAAAGTTGTCTAGAGTAGACCAAGTTTCTTCCGAGGAAAGTTGTCTATAATAGGGCAAGTTTACCTAGAGGAAAGTTGTCGTAAGTAGAACAAGTTTCTTCTAAGGAAAGTTGTCTAGAATAGAGTAAGTTTCCTCAGAGAAAAGTTGTCTAGAATAGAGTAAGTATCCTCAGATGAAAGTTGTCTAGAGTAGAACAAGTTTCTTCTAAGGAAAGTTGTCTAGATTAGAGCAATTTTCCTAAGTGAAAGTTGTCTAGAATATAGCAAGTTTTCTCAGAGGAAAGTTGTCTAGAATAGAGTAAGTTTCCTCAGAGAAAAATTGTCTAGAATAGAGTAAGTTTCCTGAGATGAAAGTTGTCTAGAGTTAAACAAGTTTCTTCTAAGGAAAGTTTCCTAGAATAGAGCAATTTTCCTCAGAGGAAAGTTATCTAGAATATAGCAAGTTTTCTCAGAGGAAAGTTGTCTAGAGTAGAACAAGTTTCTTCTAAGAAAAGTTGTCTAGAGTAGAACAAGTTTCTTCTAAGGAAAGTTGTCTAGAATAGAGCAATTTTCCTCAGAGGAAAATTGTCTTGAATATAGCAAGTTTTCTCAGAGGAAAGTTGTCTAGAGTAGAACAAGTTTCTTCTAAGAAAAGTTGTCTAGAATAGAGCAATTTTCCTCAGAGGAATGTTGTCTAGAATAGAGCAAATTTCCTCAAAGGAAAGTTGTCTAGAATAAAGTATATTTCGTCAGTAGCATGTTGTCTAGGACAGAGCAATTTTCCTCAGAGGAAAGTTGTCTAGAATAGATCAATTTTCTGAGAGGAATGTTATCTAGTAAGTTTCCTTAGAGTTAAAGTCTCATTTGCTATATTTCATTTAAAAAGTTTTATATAATTTTGCTCTTGTATTTATATACATAAGTATTTTCTATATATTTTTACCTTCCTAAACGTATGAGTAATTAAATAATATTATAATTAAAATCACTCATACGTGATAATTATACAAAATACATTTCTGAGGTTGCTGTTTGGTTTATTTAGTATTTTGTGTGAATGTGAGTGTTTTGAGACTAATAAATTTTAATTACGGCCTCATGTGTGTTTATTGTAAAATTAACCATAAAATAAACAAA
Organism: Lucilia sericata; assembly: GCF_015586225.1. Taxonomy (NCBI): domain Eukaryota; kingdom Metazoa; phylum Arthropoda; class Insecta; order Diptera; family Calliphoridae; genus Lucilia; species Lucilia sericata. The sequence continues at coordinate 164,563 of NW_023994942.1, forward strand.
AAAAAAAAAAATGCAAACAATTTTTATTTAAAATTTTTAAATAAATCAAGAGATCAAAGTTATAAAAACGAATTAGAGAAAACATAAAGAATAATTAGAAATTTTTGTATAATGAAAAGTAAATATTTTCAAGGACTTGGTTAGTTTAATTTAAAGGCATATTTTTTAAATATATTTAAAATCATAAGAAGAAGTAGAGGAAATTTTGTTTAAGGTTGTTTAAGAAGATGTTTATATGTATTTTAGGCTTTTGTTTTTCTTGTCTTTTTACGTGCCATTAACACGTTTAGTTTAATCATCAGTGATGTGACCATAAAAGGCGATTTTTATAGGTTTTTCTTTTTCTTTTGATTTGTATCATAAATCTCGATTCGATTTAGTTTGACGTTATTATGATACATTTGTTTTAGTACGCACGTCTGATAATTGCCAATATTAAGTGTAGATATAAAAATGTTAATAAAATGAAATTTGGAAATTTGATTTTAAGCAAAACCAGCGTGGTTTGTATTTGTCTAGTAGAGATCAACATTCCTCCGAGGAAGGATGTCTAGTAGAGATCAACTTTCCTCAGAGGAAAGTTGTCCAGTAGAGATCAACTTTCTTCAGAGGAAAGCTGTCTAGTAAAAATCAACTTTACTCCGAGGAAAGTTGTCTAGTAGAGATCAACTTTTCCCAGAGGAGACTTGTCTAGTAAAGATCAATTTTTCTCAGAGGAAAATTGTCTAGTAGAGATCAATTTTTCCCAGAGGGGAGTTGTCTAGTAGAGATCAACTTTTCTCAGAGGAAATTTGTCCAGTAGAGATCAACTTTTCTCAGTGAAAAGTTGTCTGGTAGAGATCAACTTTCCTCAGAGAAAAGTTGTCTAGTAGAGATCAACTTTTCCCAGAGGAAAGTTGTCTAGAAGAGATCAACTTTCTTCAGAGGAAAGCTGTCTAGTAGAGATCAACTTAACTCCGAGGAAAGTTGTCTATTAGAGATCAACTTTCCTCAGAGGAAAGTACATAGTTTAGTAGAGATCAACTTTTCTCAGTAAAATTGCCTAGTAGAGATCAACTTTACTCCGAGGAAAGTTGTCTAGTAGAGATCAACGTTTCTCAGAGGAAAGTTGTCTAGTAGAGATCAACTTTCCTCAGAGGAAAGTTGTCTAGTAGAGATTAACTTTCCTCAGAGGAAAGTTGTCTAGTAGAGATCAACTTTCTTCAGAGGAAAGTTGTCTAGTAGAGATCATCTTTTCTCAAAGGAAAGTTGTCTAGTAGAGATCAACTTTTCTCAAAGGAAAGTTGGCTAGTAGAGATCAACTTTCTTCAGAGGAAAGATGTCTAGTAGAGATCAACTTTCCTCAGAGAAGAGTTGTGTAGTAGAGATCAACTTTCCTAAGAGGAAAGTTGTGTAGTAGAGATCAACTTTCCTCAGAGAAAAGTTGTCTAGTAGAGATCAACTTTCCTCAGAGGAAAGTAGTTTAGTAGAGATCAACTTTTCTCATAGGAAAATTGTCTAGTAGAGATCAACTTTTCCCAGAGGAAAGCTGTCTAGTAGAAGTCAACTAAAAGGAAAATTGTCTAGTAGAATTGTCTAGTAGAGATCAACTTTCCTCAGAGGAAAGTTGTCTAGTAGAGATCAACTTTCCTCAGAGGAAAGTTGTCTAGTAGAGATCAACTTTCATCAAAGGAAATTTGTCTAGTAGAGAACAACTTTCCTCAGAGGAAAGTTCTTTAGTGGAGATCAACTTTGCTTAGAGGAAAGTTGTCTAGAAGAGATCAACTTTCCTCAGAGGAAAGTTGTCTAGTAGAGATCAACTTTCCTCAGAGGAAAGTTGTCTAGTAGAGATCAACTTTCCTCAGAGAAAGTTTTCTAGTAGAGATCAACTTTCCTCAGATAAAAGTTGTCTAGTAGAGATCAACTTTCCTAAGAGGAAAGTTGTTTAGTAGAGATCAACTTTCCTCAGAGGAAGGTAGTCTAGTAGAGATCAACTTTCCTCAGAAGAAAGTTGACTAGTAGGGATCAACTTTCCTCAGAGGAAAGTTGTCTAGTAGAGATCAACTTTCCTCAGAGGAAAGTTGTCTAGTAGAGATCATATTTCCTCAGAGGAAAATTATCTAGTAGAGATCAACTTTCTTCAGAGGAAAGTTGTCTAGTAGAGATCAACTTTCCTCAGAGGAAAGTTGTCTAGTAGAGATCAACTTTCCTCAGAGGAAAGTTGTCTAGTAAAGATCAACTTTCCTCAGAGGAAAGTTTTTTAGTAGAGATCCACTTTCCCCACTGGAAAGTTGTCTAGTAGGGATCATCTTTCCTCAGAGGAAAATTATCTAGTAGAGATCACTAGACAAAGGAAAGTTGTCTACTTGATATTAACTTTCCACAGAGGAATGTTGTCTATTAGTGATCAAATTTCCTTAGAGGAAGGTTGTCTGGAAAGTAAGTTTTCCAGTTTAATTGAAATCATTTTAAATTGTGAAGTTTTTCTTTTAAATATTTACAAACTTTAATATCTCTTCTTTTAGAGTTCTTTTGTCCTTAACATCTGTTCAAGACTTGTATCCCTTTTAACCGAAAAATAAGTGTTTACTTGATATGTACTTTCATGCTGTTGCTGTAGTTCTGTGCTGATGTTCATGTTAGTGTTCCGTTTCCTGTACTTTTACTGCAATAACAAAAAGCACGTGTGTTTGTATAACAAATGTTAGTAGCAGCTGCTGTTGAACTCTTTAGCAGCCCAAGTTTATTTACTTAAAGCAAAGTAAAAGTGCAAACAAAACCAAAGTGTTTTCTGCTTAAACAGATTTCAAAGCTCTTCATTTTCAGTATACAGCAACTCTATCCACAGTTTTTTTCTCTCTATATTTAGCTAAAAGTTACTGAACTTAGGCACACACACTCACACAGTATTTGTAACACTGAATACTTGTGTTGAATATTTCTTTTATTTTTGCAACAAATGTTTAAACAAATAACCTAAAGGTTTTTACGTATAAAAGAAAGAAAAAAAAAAAAAAAAAAAAAAAAAAAACACATACTGTTGAAGTCGGTAACTAAATGAAACGCTTGAAAAAATTCAAATTAAAATATTTAACTTAAATGCAAATAGAAAAATTCGTATAGAAGACATTCATGTAGGTTTCAGTAAATAGCTTTTGTCTACAACAAAAAGTAGTTTTTTTGTTGTTGCTAAATGCTAACAATAAAAACTAAACGGACTGCCTTAAGGGCAAATGTGTTGTTCTGTTAGCAAACTAAATAAACAAAATGGAAATTTTATATCTAAAAATATTTTCATTTAAATCTACAAAAAAATGTCTCCTTTATTTTTAAATTAAAATCTAAAAAAAACTATAAATATTTATTATTTGTTTAGGAAAATAAGGATTTCTTTGAATTTTTTATACAGGACGTATGATTGTTATTAATTTCAATAGACCTACAGACGTATGCTTAATATTAAAGGGAAAACTTTCGTCTTATAAAGAATTTTAAAGCTATTTTTAACTCTTTTTGCATAAATAACTTAATTTCTTTATAATTTCTTATTAAATATTTAAATTTTCCCTTTTTTATACTCTAATTTAAATACGTTTTTCTTTATCCATTCTTTGCTAACTCACATTAAACAAACGAGTGTTGACAACTGATTGTGTTTTCTATTTGTTGGCGCTTCTAAAAACACTTTAAATCTTTTTGTCATTGAGCCAAATAGCAAAAAAAAAAAAGAGGAAAACAACCAAAAAGAAGCTTTGTAAAAAGTGCTATATTGTTACGAACAAAGCTCCCTGATTAGTAGAGAAGGCAGTAAAAGGAAAACATACACATGAAATCCTCTGCATGTTAAATAAATAATATAAATATTTAAAAGTAGAATGTTAAGGCAAAAAGGCAACAAATAACAACATTTCAATGATTTTCTACAAAAAAGTTTTGTTTTATAGTAGATCAACTTTCTTCAGAGCAAAATTGTCTGGAGTAGATAAACTTTTCTTAGAGCAAGGTTGTTCGGAAGTTGTCTAGAATGGATAAACTTTTCTCAGAGGAAAGTTGTGTAGAATATCCAAGAAATGATCAACTTTTCTAACTGTACTTTTCTGCAAGTAAAATTGTTCAGACTAGATCAACTTTTCATAGTGGAAATTCGTCTAGAATATATCAACAACAAGTGGTCTAGAATAGATCAACTTTTCATAGAGGAAAGTCGTTTAGAATAGATTTACTTTTCTCAGAAGAAACTTCTCTGGAATAGATCTATTTTCCTCAGAGTAAAATTGTTCAGACTAGATCATCCTTTCATAGAGGAAAGTCGTCTAGTATAGATCAACTTTTATCAGAATAGATCAACTTTTCATAGAGAAACATCGTCTAGAATAGATTAACTTTTCTCTGAAGAAACTTCCCTAAAATAGATCAACTTTCGTTAGAGTAAAATTGTTCAGACTAGATCAACTTTTCATAGAGGAAAGTCGTCTAGAATAGATTCACTTTTGTCAGAAGAAAGTTGTCTAGAATAGATCAACTTTTCTCAGAGGAAAGTTGTCTAGAATATACCAGCTTTTCTCAGAGAAAAGTTGTCTAGAATAGATCAACTTTTCATAGAGGAAAGTCTTCTAGAATAGATCAACTTTTGTCAGAGGAAAGGTGTCTAGAATAGATCAATTTTTCTCAGAGGAAAGTTGTCTAAGTAAATCAACTTTTCATTGAGGAAAGTCGTCTAGAATAGATTAAATTTTCTCAGAATAAACTTCTCTAGAATAGATCAACTTTCCTCGGAGTAAAATTTTTCAGACTAGATCAACTTTTCTCAGAGGAAAGTTGTCTAGAATGGATGAACTTTTCTCAGAAGAAAGTTGTCTAGAATAGATCAACTTTTCTCAGAGGAATGTTCTCCAGAATTGATCAACTTCATTAAAGCTTTAGTTTCTTAATCTAACTTATAGATGTGAAAGCTTAATTTATTATGGAATAGTTGCTTGTGTCAAGACTTTCTTTACTATATAAAAGCTGCTTGTCGGAAAGTTTTCATTTCTAATGAAAAGATTTTTGTGTGAAAGCTTTGCTTTTCTTAAAAAGTTGTGCCTATGAAAACTTTATTTTCTATAGAAAAGTTGTTTATATGAAATATATATTTTCTTTGGAAAAGTTGCTTGTGTAAAAGCTTTAATTTCCCTTAATAAGTTGTTTCCCTAAAAGCTTTTTTTTGTATAGAAAATTTGCTTGTGTGAAAGGTTTTTTTTTCAATTAAAAAGTTGTTTGTATTAAAGCTTTATTTTCTATGGAAATATTGTTTAGGTGAAAGCTTTCCTTTTTTGTAGGAAAGTAGCTTGTTTGAAAGCTTTTTTTTGTAGAAAAGTTGCATTGCGTGAAAGCTTTATTTACCATAGAAAAGTTTTTGTTTGAAAGCTTTCTTTTCTATAGAAAAATTACTTGTGTGAAAGCTTTCTTTTCTTTAAAATGTTGCTTGTGTCAAAGCTTTCCCTTTAGTAGAAAAGTTGCTTGTTTTAAAGCCTTCTTTTCTATAGAAAAGTTGCTAGTATGAAAACTTTCTTTTCTATAGAAAGGTTGCTTGTTTGAAAGCTTAATTTTCTATAGCAAAGTTGCTGGTGTGAAAGCTTTCTTTTTTATAGAAAAGTTTATCGTATGAAAGCTCACTTTCTTATAGAAAAGTTACTTGTGTGAAAGTTTTCATTAAATAAGTTTAATATTGCTTTTAATATTGAAAAATTCCTTTTAATTTTTGTACTTTAGGTCCTTTTTGGTTTCTTAAGTTGATAAATGTTTATATGGATGAATAGCATGTAGATGAACCTCGATTCATAGGGTATTGTGTTTGTAAAATGTTTTCAACTATAAGCTCTTTTAATGTATAACAAACATATATAAACATGCTTACACACACTTTCTATACCATGTGTATTAAAATTATACTATTGAAATAAATAAAATACTTATATATTTTAACACATACATGCATGCATACATATATGAAAAAGTTACATGAAGCTGTTTACGTATCAAAGTCGATATTTTCGTATGTGTTAGTATTGGTTGTATGTTTTGCTAGTCTATGATATGTTACAATCTAAGGATTATTGTAGATTATGTTTATGCGCTTAACTACCAAAATGCCAATGTTGGTAAATGAAAACAGCAACCAAAAACTGAGTAAATCCCAGTAAAAATGAACCAAAAAAAAGAAGAAAAATTACAACAGCACATAATGACAAAAAATGTTTTTGTCATTTAAGTCTCTATTTAGTTAATTTTCTATACGCCACAATGGTTTTTGAAAATATACATACATACTATCTAGCGTTTTGCTTTTAAACTGTCATTGTGCGGCCTGGCATACTTTTAGGGTTGAATAAATAGAAATTAACTAGTAGTGACATACAATTTTAGTTATACAGTTTTTGTTGTTGTTTAGTAAATGACACTTAAAATCTGGTTAAAGAGAGAAATAAATAATAAGAAAAGAAAAACACATTAAAGATTTTATATGGAACTTAAAATGTTAAATTTAAATTAAGCCTTAAAGTAGGCAAAGAATAATATTTGCCAGAACTGTAATACTAAAAAGGGGGCGTTTTTAGTATTTAGTCTTTAATTGTTTAAACAAATTCTCAAAATTTTACAACAAAATGCTGCCATTATGTTCAAAAAAGCCACTTGTATAAGTTATTTATGTTAATGTATGTTTTTGCTTCTGCTACCTTTGTTCAAATAACAAAAACAACAATATTTACCTTCAACTCTTAAAAGTATGCTATAGAAATATATTTATATATATTTAAGTGGGCGTGATGTTGCCTGCTTAAAAGCAAAACCTGATAACAAAAAGAAAAATATTCATATGTATGTATATAAGAGTATATTTAAGTTATAATAACATTTTATAAGATTTGCATATTTTACGAGGCTTTTTTTCCTCCATATTCTTTTGTTCCACTTCTTGTATATATTTTTTTTATTTTAATTTATGAAAGTATTTAAAATTGTGCAACATTAAAAAAAATTGTATATAAAAAATTTATTTATGAAAGTATTTTTTATATTGCCTTAAATATAAAAAGACTACTATAATGAAAAATAAATGAAGTTTTTTCTTCTACTATAATAAATGTATGTCTTCTAAATATGTTATTAAATATTTTCTTGTTCAAAAAGCAGATAAAAAATATACGTTATATGTAATTTAAATTTTACCTAAATTATAGCTTTGAAAATATAAAGAAAATAGAACAGTAACATTTTAATAAAAAAGGCCTTGAAACTATTTTACCAAAAAGCCGTCTAACAAGAACTTTTGTTTGTCTTTAAAGATTCCCTTTCTATAGAAAAATTGTTTGTCTAAACGTGTTTTCTTCTATAGAAAGAAGTTGTTCGTGTTAAAAGCTTAATTTTATACAGAACAGTTGCTTAAAGTTTCCATAAAACGATTGATTGGTCTGAGTGAAAGCTTTCTTCTATAAAAAAGTTGCTTGTCTGAAAAGCTTACTTTTCTATAGAAAAGTTGCTTGTCTGAAAAGCTTACTTTTCTATAGAAGAGTTGCTTGTCTGAAAAGCTTACTTTTCTATAGAAAAGTTGCTTGTCTGAAAAGCTTACTTTTCTATAAAAAAGTTGCTTGTCTGAAAAGCTTACTTTTCTATCGAAAAGTTGCTTGTCTGAAAAGCTTACTTTTCTATCGAAAAGTTGCTTGTCTGAAAAGCTTACTTTTCTATAGAAAAGTTGCTTGTCTGAAAAGCTTACTTTTCTATCGAAAAGTTGCTTGTCTGAAAAGCTTACTTTTCTATAGAAAAGTTGCTTGTCTGAAAAGCTTACTTTTCTATAGAAAAGTTGCTTGTCTGAAAAGCTTACTTTTCTATAGAAAAGTTGCTTGTCTGAAAAGCTTACTTTTCTATAGAAAAGTTGCTTGTCTGAAAAGTTTACTTTTCTATAGAAAAGTTGCTTGTCTGAAAAGCTTACTTTTCTATAGAAAAGTTGCTTGTCTGAAAAGCTTACTTTTCTATAGAAAAGTTGCTTGTCTGAAAAGCTTACTTTTCTATAGAAAAGTTGCTTGTCTGAAAAGCTTACTTTTCTAAAGAAAAGTTGCTTGTGTGAAAAGCTTACTTTTCTATAGAAAATTTGTTTGCCTGAAAAGCTTATTTTTCTATAGAAAAGTTGCTTGTGTAAAAACTTTCTCTTCTTAAGAAGTTATTCTTCTTTTCTACAGAAAAATTCTAGACTTTTTGCTGAAATTTTACCTTAAAGCTTAGTTGTTTGTTTTAAAACTTTCTTTCTTTGAAAAAGTCTATTTTATTTGTGAAGTGTTTCTCTAATTTTATTATTTGAAAATTGCTTACCATTTCATTTAAAATCAAACCATTTTGATAATTGAAAACTACTATTGCAAATCGAAAAACTAAAGTTAACACTGCAAAACACACACTCTATTAGAGTAATTTGAATTCCATTAGTAAAATTTTATTTTTTCCAAAATAAACTTCTGGCATATAACTCAGAACATACATATGTATGTGTTGTAAGTAAAAGTAAGATTTTTTTACACAATTTTAGCATATGACTGAGGAAAAAAATGACTCAAGTTTTTAGCATTTATCTGCCAAGAAAATGTTATTATCATAAGTGTATTTGCATGCATAGACATGCATATAAGTATAACGTAAGTAAAACTAACATTGTAAGGATTTTACTAGCATTTGCTTTGATAATGTGTATATGTGGGGGGGGGTCATATGTTTCTAGCTAGGGCAGACAAAGTGCGTTTTTTTATATATTTCTTTGACGACAGTGGTTTGTTGGTTGGGTGGGAGAGCGGTTGACGAAGGAAAAAAGTCATAAAATTTAATGTAAGTTGCATTATTTTCCATTTATTTTTTAAGGTAATACTCTTAACTAACGGAAATGGAGCATAGAAAGAGGTTAAATAAATAGTTTGTAATAGAGACCATTAAAAAAATGCATATGAAATGTTTTAGAAGTGTGTGTGTTTTTTTTAGGGAAAAGGAAATAAACAAAAAAGAAATCAATTTATTTAACCTAAAAGCATACTATACTTTTTTTGAATTCTACTTAGTTTTAATCATTTAAAGAGTTTTTCTCTTTTTTTTTTTTGCTATTTAAAATGTGTTTTCTTGTTTTGCTTCTAAAGGTATTGTTATGCAAAGTTTTTTTGTCTTTTTTCTCAACTTCTTTCAGCCACCACAATTTTTCCCAAATGAATATATTAAAAAGGTTGTTTTCTTAACAAATTGTTGTTCATTTTTTTTTGTCGTTAGAAAACAAAATTGAACAAAAGCTAAGAAATTTGTAGTTGTTTAGTAAAAAGAAATTGAAAAGCAAAACAAGCTAAAATGTTTTTTAAAATGTATTCTATGGAGTATGCTTTGAAAGTATCTTTAGAAGAAATGTTATTCCTAAGAGTAGTTTTGCTAACTTTACACAGGTGATTAAAATAAAATTTTATTTTCTTAATATTCTCCATGAATATCAGAGTTTATTTAAATTTTAAATAAATATATTTCTAGTTATTTAAAAAATAACTATTTGCTTTCATTTTCCATATGCTGGTAGTTTTAAAAAATTTAACATTTTGGCACGTTCATTGTTCTTTATTTTTTTGCCCCTACTGCACTTTCTTTATTATTGGCTTAAGCCTCAACCATAAAACAATTGAATTTGCTGAAGGCAATTTAACCTTTTTGGCTGAATGAAGGCATGATGTTTTGCCCGTCGTGGCCTGCCGTGGCTGCATTGACTGCAGCTTGCTTTAACTAAAGGGAAATTGACTATGGTTAGTTCAGTGACTTTCAGTGTTAACCTTTTTAACACTAAGATAGCTGGTATGTGGAAGCCATAGACAAATCAGCTTATTGCAGGGTGGGCCTTAAATGAAAATTGTTCACATAATGTGTGGCTGAAGTATTTTACCATACTTTTATTTATTGTTCACCCTATTTTGTGTTCTCGTAAAGAGTGAAAAATTGGCAGAATTTCATATTTTTGTATGGCAGGGCATAAAATAACAGGAAATTACTCTAGGGTCATAATGCCTTTGTATGAGTTTATGTAAATGTTTGTTTAATGTATGTATTTATAGTTAACTTAAGACATATTTTCTTTTTTTCTTCTATGCGCCTTTATTGATTTAACATTATGGTTTCATTTTCTGTTTTTTTTTAAGTCATAAATTTTCTATATATTTTTGGTTTTAGTTTAATAGTAATAAATAGTAGAGAATTTTTTTGTTATGCTTTTAAAAATACATTAACTTGCAGCCTAAATGTATGCAGTAAAAACGTGTGTTAAGTAAAAGCTTTTAGGAAAATGGATTTTGAGTTATGAATTGTTGAAGAGTTGAGCACAAACAACTTTATTATGGAGAAAAAACTTTTATTAACGCAACTTTTCTTTGGGAAATAAAATCTAAACACTAGCCACTTTTCTATAGAAAGGAAAACTTTCATACAAACAACTTTTCTATAGAAAATAAAGATTTCATACAAAAAACTTTTCTATACAAAACAAAGCATTCACACCAGCAACTTTTTTTTATAGGAAATAAAGCTTTCATACAGGCAACTTTGATATAGAAAAGAAAGCTTTCATACAAGCAACTTTTCTATAAAAAAGAAAGCTTTCATAAAAGCAACTTTTCTATAAAAAAGAAAGCTTTCATACAAGCAACTTTTCTATAGAAAAGTAAGCTTTTCAGACAAGCAACTTTTCTATAGAAAAGTAAGCTTTTCAGACAAGCAACAAGCAAAAAACTTTTCTATACAAAACAAAGCATTCACACAAGCAACTTTTTTTATAGGAAATAAAGCTTTCATACAGGCAACTTTTCTATAAAAAAGTAATCTTTTCAGACAAGCAACTTTTCTATAGAAAAGTAAGCTTTTCAGACAAGCAACTTTTCTATAGAAAAGTAAGCTTTTCAGACAAGCAACTTTTCTATAGAAAAGTAAGCTTTTCAGACAAGCAACTTTTCTATAGAAAAGTAAGCTTTTCAGACAAGCAACTTTTCTATAGAAAAGTAAGCTTTTCAGACAAGCAACTTTTCTATAGAAAAGTAAGCTTTTCAGACAAGCAACTTTTCTATAGAAAAGTAAGCTTTTCAGACAAGCAACTTTTCTATAGAAAAGTAAGCTTTTCAGACAAGCAACTTTTCTATAGAAAAGTAAGCTTTTCAGACAAGCAACTTTTCTATAGAAAAGTAAGCTTTTCAGACAAGCAACTTTTCTATAGAAAAGTAAGCTTTTCAGACAAGCAACTTTTCTATAGAAAAGTAAGCTTTTCAGACAAGCAACTTTTCTATAGAAAAGTAAGCTTTTCAGACAAGTAACTTTTAAACAGAAATAAAAGCTTTCGGACAAGTTATTTTTTATTGAAATAAAAGCTTTTAGATAAGCAACTTTTCTATGAAAAGGTAAGCTTTTGAAAAAAAAATTACAAAAATAAAATCAGCTTTTCGGTAGAAAAAAGTCAACATGTAATCATCCTAACAACATCCTAGCAATATTTCTATGAATTAATCATGTTAATGATAATAATACTTATTAATTATGCAAATAAATACAAAAATAACTAGCAGCTACAAAAAACCAACAAATGTTAGACTTCGTTCGTTTTACTTAATAAATTAACATTTTCGTAGAATATTTAAACAACAACCATTTTACAGATTTCACTAACAAGGAAAAATAAATTTAACCTTAAGCTAATTTTGAAGAAAAACTTTAGAATTGGGGAAAACATCAATAATTTTAATGAAATGTCAAAATAAATAACATGTTCATTCATAATTCAAGAATAAAAACAGCCAACAAATGATTTCTATACCTAAAGCCTTAGGGTATAGGATGTGATGTTTTATTTGGTTTTTCAATTACATAACGTCAAGAGTTTGTTATGCCAATATTAGTGAGGTTTTTTGTTGTTGTTGTTGTTATTTTCATACTGTAAATATAATATCGAAATTTGTTTGTTAAATCAATGACAAATACCCAATTTGAAATCAACATTCAATATAAATACATAAAACATGTTTATACCTTACTACTTTTTTTGGGGAGTGTTTTTTTTTTTTGTTGGCGCCTTATGGTTGGCTTTATATTCTTATTTTATTTTTGTTTCTGTGCTCAACAACTTGAAGCAATTTGTTGTCATAACATTATATGACAATTTTTCATATAAATGTTAAAAATACAGTCAAACTTATGCATACCTAATCATACTTCAAGCAACAAATCTGTGCAGACAACTGAAATCGTAAGGAAAACAAAAAAAAAATATATATATATATATATATATTTATGACATGAATTGAAAAGTTTGATAATATAAAAACTCTTACTCACAGTTCTCTATAAAGAACACAAATACATACATCAATACTATAAGTAAAAAGTCAGAAAATAAAAATTGTGAATAAAATTCAATATGAAAGAGAACTTAATTTGACTGTCACCTGAAAGTATGCAAAACATTTTATGATAGCTTTCTTTTTTATGTAGCATACATATAAATACATTTTGCCATAGCATTCGACAAATTTTATAGAGCATACCATAAGGCGTCATAAAAAATTTTCTCGTTTATTTATTTACACAATCACCATTCAATATTCAAAGAATGGACTTTGTTGTTCTTGGTTGCGTTTTTTTTCTCCTTAACACTGAATTTTATATTCCTTTTTTTTAAATAATAAAATTGAAAAGTGAAAAAAGAAATTGTGATGAAAAAGAATGTTCAACAACAATAACCAGGAACATAGAATACAGATAAGAAAAGAAAAAATTGTTTTATTAAAGATGATGTATTTATGTAGTTGTTGTTGTTAGAAAATAAATCATGAAGAAAGAATTTAAAATTTTGTGCATAGAAAAAGAAAACATTTTATAACATGTTTAAGGTTTCAGGAAGTTGAGAGCAGAGAATTTCAATAAATATAGAAACGTGTTAGAAAAATTATTTTTTTAAATATTTAAAATGAAGTTGAGTGGAAACTGTAGGAATTTTTCAAAAGAGCTTTTACACAAGCAAGTTTTCTATAGAAAAGTAAGCTTTCACACAAGCAAGTTTTCTATAGAAAAGTAAGCTTTCATACAAGCAAGTTTTCTATAGAAAAGTAAGCTTTCACACAAGCAACTTTTCTATAGAAAAGTAAGCTTTCACACAAGCAACTTTTCTATAGAAAAGTAAGCTTTTCAGACAAGCAACTTTTCTATAGAAAAGTAAGCTTTTCAGACAAGCAACTTTTCTATAGAAAAGTAAGCTTTTCAGACAAGCAACTTTTCTATAGAAAAGTAAGCTTTTCAGACAAGCAACTTTTCTATAGAAAAGTAAGCTTTTCAGACAAGCAACTTTTCTATAGAAAAGTAAGCTTTTCAGACAAGCAACTTTTCTATAGAAAAGTAAGCTTTTCAGACAAGCAACTTTTCTATAGAAAAGTAAGCTTTTCAGACAAGCAACTTTTCTATAGAAAAGTAAGCTTTTCAGACAAGCAACTTTTCTATAGAAAAGTAAGCTTTTCAGACAAGCAACTTTTCTATAGAAAAGTAAGCTTTTCAGACAAGCAACTTTTCTATAGAAAAGTAAGCTTTTCAGACCAGCAACTTTTCTATAGAAAAGTAAGCTTTTCAGACAAGCAACTTTTCTATAGAAAAGTAAGCTTTTCAGACAAGCAACTTTTCTATAGAAAAGTAAGCTTTTCAGACAAGCAACTTTTCTATAGAAAAGTAAGCTTTTCAGACAAGCAACTTTTCTATAGAAAAGTAAGCTTTTCAGACAAGCAACTTTTCTATAGAAAAGTAAGCTTTTCAGACAAGCAACTTTTCTATAGAAAAGTAAGCTTTTCAGACAAGCAACTTTTCTATAGAAAAGTAAGCTTTTCAGACAAGCAACTTTTCTATAGAAAAGTAAGCTTTTCAGACAAGCAACTTTTCTATAGAAAAGTAAGCTTTCGCACCAGCTACAAAAACTACTTTTCTTGAGGCTTTTAGTTGATTATTTTTGATGGATTGAGTTATTTTGGTGTTTCAAACTTACCGAAACATTCCCTTTAGTTTTTTCTATAGTTGTTCCGCATTGTAGATTTCTAAAAGTAAAAAAATATATATTTTTTATTAATAAGTAATGTGCAAACAAATTTTAGTAATTTTTTTATTCTTTTAATAATTAAGTTTGTAAAAATATGCAGCATATTATGAATTTTATAATATATTATCATAAAATATTTTGTACCTTAAACTATGCTACAGTTTTTGAAATTATAAACAAATTTATTAAGTTGGCCTAAAGCTATGCAACATGTTTCATTAAATATGTACATAAAGTATGATAAATATTAATAAACTCTTTTTATTTTTATGAACAAATAAATTTAAAAAAATTAAAACCATTTTTTAAATAAATTGTGTTAAAAACATAATTTTTTTAGGAAAAAAGTTATAACAATCCCTAAAGTATGCTTTACATTGTTTATAGTTTAATATGCCTTGTATTATGCTTTAGTTTGTTTTAAATATTTTCATTATTAGTTTTAACTTAAATTTAAAACTCAAATTAAAACACTTCCTGTTTTCTAACAGACTTTTTTTTCTCTCTCTTTCTCCCTCTCTTGCTGGTGTTAAAATTTTTCTAAAAAAAAATACATAAACTTTTAGTTTTAATAACTTTCTATGACTTTAAGCCCGGCAAAAAATATATATACAGTTTTTGTTGGTTCCCTTATATCATCGGAAAAAAGTATTATCTAGTATAGAAAACTCCCTAAAGTATGCAATAATTATCATGTAATTTATCATTTAACATGACTTTCAATTTTGCTTAAAAGTTTTTTCTCTAATATTTCTTGTTTTATTTCAAAAACTTGTGCGTTAGTTTATTTTGTTGGACTTTTTATTATGGTTAACTAGACTTGTGCATGTTTAATGAAAACAGAGAAACGTCGTTTAAGCGTAAACTCCCTAGATAATATTTTCTAACCAAAAAAAAAGACAAAAAAACAAAAATAGTTTTATTTAATGTTCATAAAGTTTTTTCCAAAAAAAAGAGGAAAGAAAAAATTTACTTTTTTTCACCAAAACTTATAGTTTTTATATGTATATTTCTCTCTTCAGTATTTTTTTTTGTACTGATTCAAAACAGGATACAGCAAATGGTTTGTATAACATACAGAGTTGTTCGTTGTTGTTCTATGCAAAAATATGGGTTAATATTTTTTTATTGTATTTCAAAGTAATAATGTTTTACATTTGCAAAACACATAAATAAAAATGTACAATTGTTAAACTTACAATGGCAATAGGGAAACTAATATTGAAAAATATATTTATAAAAAAAAAGAAATAATGAAAAAATCGTGTATTATATTGTTAAAACACAATACGAGAAATGGTTATCTGTAAAGAGTTTTTTTTTTCTATATTATATGGAAAATAATAAAACTTTTACCTAAAAGTATGCTTTTGTATAGCATAAAGTAAAAAATAATACTTCAAAAAATTGCTGTAAATGAAATCTGCAAGCATGAAATTATTTTGAAAAAACAAATACATATTCATATAAATGAGAATTTTTTACATATGATAGATTTTCAATTGATATTTTACAGATAAATGAAATGAAGCTTAAAGTGTAGGGGCGAAAGGTATTAGGTATGTAACCAAAATTCAATACAAAAAATCAGGACAACAGTCAAGAATATAGTCTAAACAATAGTCCAAAAAACAGCATAAAAATAGTTTAAACTATAGTCCAGACTAGTCTAAAGTCTAGTCTATAGTCTAGTATAGACTAGTCTATAGTCTAGTCTAGGTCTATAGTCTAGTCTATAGTCTAGTCTATAGTCTAGTCTATAGTCTGGGTTTTCTATAGTCTAGTCTATAGTCTAGTCTATAGTCTAGTCTATAGTCTAGTCTATAGTCTAGTCTATAGTCTAGTCTATAGTCTAGTCTATAGTCTAGTCTATAGTCTAGTCTATAGTCTAGTCTATAGTCTAGTCTATAGTCTAGTCTATAGTCTAGTCTATAGTCTAGTCTATAGTCTAGTCTATAGTCTAGTCTATAGTCTAGTCTATAGTCTAGTCTAGTCTATAGTCTAGTCTATAGTCTAGTCTATAGTCTAGTCTATAGTCTAGTCTATAGTCTAGTCTATAGTCTAGTCTATAGTCTAGTCTATAGTCTAGTCTATAGTCTAGTCTATAGGCTAGTCTATAGTCTAGTCTATAGTCTAGTCTATAGGCTAGTCTATAGTCTAGTCTATAGTCTAGTCTATAGTCTAGTCTATAGTCTAGTCTATAGTCTAGTCTATAGTCTAGTCTATAGTCTAGTCTATAGTCTAGTCTATAGTCTAGTCTATAGTCTAGTGTATAGTCTAGTGTATAGTCTAGTCTATAGTCTAGTCTATAGTCTAGTCTATAGTCTAGTCTATAGTCTAGTCTATAGTCTAGTCTATAGTCTAGTCTATAGTCTAGTCTATAGTCTAGTCTATAGTCTAGTCTATAGTCTAGTCTATAGTCTAGTCTATAGTCTAGTCTATAGTCTTGTCTGTAGTCTAGTCTATAGTCTAGTCTATAGTCTAGTCTATAGTCCAGTCTATAGTCTAGTCTATAGTCTAGTCTATAGTCTAGTCTATAGTCTAGTCTATAGATAGATTTTCAATTGATATTTTACAGATAAATGAAATGAAGCTTAAAGTGTAGGAGCGAAAGGTATTAGGTATGTAACCTAAATTCAATTCAAAAAATCAGGACAACAGTCAAGAATATAGTCTGAACAATAGTCCAAAAAAACAGCCTAAAAATAGTTTAAACTATAATCCAGACTAGTCTAAAGTCTAGTCTATAGTCTAGTATAGACTAGTCTATAGTCTAGTCTATAGTCTAGTCTATAGTCTAGTCTATAGTCTAGTCTATAGTCTAGTCTATAGTCTAGTCTATAGTCTAGTCTATAGTCTTGTCTATAGTCTAGTCTATAGTCTAGTCTATAGTCTAGTCTATAGTCTAGTCTATAGTCTAGTCTATAGTCTAGTCTATAGTCTAGTCTATAGTCTAGTCTATAGTCTAGTCTATAGTCTAGTCTATAGTCTAGTCTATAGTCTAGTCTATAGTCTAGTCTATAGTCTAGTCTATAGTCTAGTCTATAGTCTAGTCTATAGTCTAGTCTATAGCTGTCTAGTCTATAAGTCTAGTCTATAGTCTAGTCTATAGTCTAGTCTATAGTCTAGTCTATAGTCTAGTCTATAGTCTATTAGTCTAGTCTAGTCTAGTCTATAGTCTAGTCTATAGTCTAGTCTATAGTCTTAGTCTATAGGTAGTCTATAGTCCTAGTCTATAGTCTAGTCTTAGTCTAGTCATAGTCTAGTCTATAGTCTAGTCTATAGTCTAGTCTATAGTCTAGTCTATAGTCTAGTCTATAGTCTAGTCTATAGTCTAGTCTATAGTCTAGTCTATAGTCTAGTCCTATAGTCTAGTCTAGTCTAGTCTAGTCTAGTCTATAGTCCTAGTCTATAGTCTAGTCTAGTCGTATAGTCTATAGTCTAGTCTATAGTCTAGTCTTCTATAGTCTAGTCTAAGTCTATAGTCTATAGTCTAGTCTATAGTCTAGTCTCTAGTCTATAGTCTAGTCTATAGTCTAGTCTATAGTCTAGTCTATAGTCTAGTCTATAGTCTAGTCTATAGTCTAGTCTATAGTCTAGTCTATAGTCTAGTCTATAGTCTAGTCTATAGTCTAGTCTATAGTCTAGTCTATAGTCTAGTCTATAGTCTAGTCTATAGTCTAGTCTATAGTCTAGTCTATAGTCTAGTCTATAGTCTAGTCTATAGTCTAGTCTATATTCTATACAATAGTCTAGTTTATAGTCTATACAATAGTCTAGTCTATAGTCTAGTCTATACAATAGTCTAGTTTATAGTCTAGGTTACAGTCTAGTCTATAGTCTAGTCTATAGTCTAGTCTATAGTCTAGTCTATAGTCTAGTCTATAGTCTAGTCTATAGTCTAGTCTAGTCTATAGTCTAGTCTATAGTCTAGTCTATAGTCTAGTCTATAGTCTAGTCTATAGTCTAGTCTATAGTCTAGTCTATAGTCTAGTCTATAGTCTAGTCTATAGTCTAGTCTATAGTCTAGTCTATAGTCTAGTCTATAGTCTAGTCTATAGTCTAGTCTAGTCTAGTCTATAGTCTAGTCTATAGTCTAGTCTATAGTCTAGTCTATAGTCTAGTCTATAGTCTAGTCTATAGTCTAGTCTATAGTCTAGTCTATAGTCTAGTCTATAGTCTAGTCTATAGTCTAGTCTATAGTCTAGTCTATAGTCTAGTCTATAGTCTAGTCTATAGTCTAGTCTATAGTCTAGTCTAGTCTATAGTCTAGTCTATAGTCTAGTCTATAGTCTAGTCTATAGTCTAGTCTATAGTCTAGTCTAGTCTATAGTCTAGTCTATAGTCTAGTCTATAGTCTAGTCTAGTCTATAGTCTAGTCTATAGTCTAGTCTATAGTCTAGTCTATAGTCTAGTCTATAGTCTAGTCTATAGTCTAGTCTATAGTCTAGTCTATAGTCTAGTCTATAGTCTAGTCTATAGTCTAGTCTATAGTCTAGTCTATAGTCTAGTTTATAGTCTATATAATAGTCTAGTCTATAGTCTAGTCTATAGTCTAGTTTATAGTCTATATAATAGTCTAGTCTATAGTCTAGTCTATAGTCTATACAATAGTCTAGTTTATAGTCTAGTCTATAGTCTAGTCTATAGTCTAGGCTATAGTCTAGTCTATAGTCTAGTCTATAGTCTAGTCTATAGTCTAGTCTATAGTCTAGTCTATAGTCTAGTCTATAGTCTAGTCTATAGTCTAGTCTAGTCTATAGTCTAGTCTATAGTCTAGTCTATAGTCTAGTCTATAGTCTAGTCTATAGTCTAGTCTATAGTCTAGTCTATAGTCTAGTCTATAGTCTAGTCTATAGTCTAGTCTATAGTCTAGTCTATAGTCTAGTCTATAGTCTAGTCTATAGTCTAGTCTATAGTCTAGTCTATAGTCTAGTCTATAGTCTAGTCTATAGTCTAGTCTATAGTCTAGTCTATAGTCTAGTCTATAGTCTAGTTTATAGTCTATATATAGTCTAGTCTATAGTCTAGTCTATAGTCTAGTTTATAGTCTATATAATAGTCTAGTCTATAGTCTAGTCTATAGTCTATACAATAGTCTAGTTTATAGTCTAGTCTATAGTCTAGTCTATAGTCTAGGCTATAGTCTAGTCTATAGTCTAGTCTATAGTCTAGTCTATAGTCTAGTCTATAGTCTAGTCTATAGTCTACTCTATAGTCTACTCTATAGTCTACTCTATAGTCTAGTCTATAGTCTAGTCTATAGTCTAGTCTATAGTCTAGTCTATAGTCTACTCTATAGTCTACTCTATAGTCTACTCTATAGTCTAGTCTATAGTCTAGTCTATAGTCTAGTCTATAGTCTAGTCTATAGTCTAGTCTATAGTCTAGTCTATAGTCTAGTCTATAGTCTAGTCTATAGTCTAGTCTATAGTCTAGTCTATAGTCTAGTCTATAGTCTAGTCTATAGTCTAGTCTATAGGCTAGTCTATAGTCTAGTCTTTAGTCTAGTCTATAGTCTAGTCTAGTCTAGTCTATAGTCTAGTCTATAGTCTAGTCTATAGTCTAGTCTATAGTCTAGTCTATAGTCTAGTCTATAGTCTAGTCTATAGTCTAGTCTATAGTCTAGTCTATAGTCTAGTCTATAGTCTAGTCTATAGTCTAGTCTATAGTATAGTCTATAGTCTAGTCTATAGTCTAGTCTATAGTCTAGTCTATAGTCTAGTCTATAGTCTAGTCTATAGTCTAGTCTATAGTCTAGTCTATAGTCTAGTCTATAGTCTAGTCTATAGTCTAGTCTATAGTCTAGTCTATAGTCTAGTCTATAGTCTAGACTATAGTCTAGTCTGTAGTCTAGTTTATACTTTCCTTTTCTATAGAAATATTGTTGGTTTGAAAGATTTCTCTTCCTTGATATAAAGCTTTCTCTCTAAAAAAGCTTTCTTGGATTAAAGCTTTCTGTTTTATAAAAATTTTATTTTATAATATAAATTTTCCATTCACTTGAAAACTGTATATTTCTCCCTGTGTTTTGCCAACACTTAACTCTTTAAATACTTAACGAGAGAGCGATCTAAAAAACAACGAACATAAAATCATTTTTGATTGCATATTTTTAGGTCATTCTTGTTTATGCAAATAAACGTATTGTATTCAAGCAGTTTAGAGATAGTGGTCTACTTCAGCGCGAAAAAATATACAAATTTATAGCTGTGGTAGTATATTGAAGGGAAAAACGTTTTTTATATAGCTGTTTGGTACAACAAACAAAAGCATAAAAATATATACATATAGTTTTGGTTAAAACATTGTCGCCTCGAGTATTCTAACACTTTTTTAAGTAGTACACACCACAGCCAGGCTCTTGTTTTTTTTCTATATAGAAAAAAAAAAATAAAAACAGTTAAAATGTGTTGTTTTAAGAAACTAAAGAGCAGAGTTAAATGTATGGCCCATGGCTTTAGTGGGAGAAAGTGCTAAAAAAAATATTACCTTTCATCAGCAGCCTGATACCAGTACTTGTAGTTTTCAGTAACATGTTAAAATAGTAGTGTTTTAGGTTTTTTAGTTAAAACAGGCTGCTGTTGTTGTTTTAAATAATTTGTTGAACATTAAATGTTAACAATTTTTTTGTTGTTTCTGTTTAGAACATTTGTTGAAAAGTGAAAGTTGTGTAATGGTTTGCTTTCTTTGTTAGAGAGTGGCCTATATTTAGGGCAGGCAAAAAAAAAATAAAGGATATTAAAAGTAGACATTTAAGGATTAATAAAAATAAATATTTAAAGCATAATTAAAGGCTTACAAAAAAGGATTGCCTATAGCCTATAGACTAGACTATAGACTAGACTATAGACTAGACTAGACTATAGACTAGACTAGACTATAGACTAGACTAGACTATAGACTAGACTAGACTAGACTATAGACTAGACTATAGACTAGACTATAGACTAGACTATAGACTAGACTATAGACTAGACTATAGACTAGACTATAGACTAGACTATAGACTAGACTATAGACTAGACTATAGACTAGACTATAGACTAGACTATAGACTAGACTATAGATAGATCTAGACTATAGACTAGACTATAGGAACTAGACTATAGACTAGACTATAGACTAGACTATAGACTACTAGGACTTATAGACTAGACTATGACTAGACTATAGACTAGACTATAGACTAGACTATAGACTAGACTAGACTATAGACTAGACTAGACTATAGACTAGACTAGACTATAGACTAGACTATAGACTAGACTATAGACTAGACTATAGACTAGACTATAGACTAGACTATAGACTAGACTATAGACTAGACTATAGACTAGACTATAGACTAGACTATAGACTAGACTATAGACTAGACTATAGACTAGACTATAGACTAGACTATAGACTAGACTATAGACTAGACTATAGACTAGACTATAGACTAGACTAGATATAGCACTAGACTATAGACTAGACTAGACTAGATAGACTATAGACTAGACTATAGACTATAGGACTATAGACTATAGACTATAGACTATAGACTATAGACTATAGACTATAGACTAGACTAGACTAGACTATAGACTAGACTAGACTATAGACTAGACTAGACTATAGACTAGACTATAGACTATAGACTAGACTAGACTATAGACTAGACTAGACTATAGACTAGACTAGACTAGACTATATACTAGACTATAGACTAGACTATAGACTAGACTATAGACTAGACTATAGACTAGACTGTAGACTAGACTATAGACTAGACTATAGACTAGACTATAGACTAGACTATAGACTAGACTATAGACTAGACTATAGACTAGACTGTAGACTAGACTATAGACTAGACTATAGACTAGACTATAGACTAGACTATAGACTAGATTATAGACTAGACTATAGACTAGACTATAGACTAGACTATAGACTAGACTATAGACTAGACTATAGACTAGACTATAGACTAGACTATAGACTAGACTATAGACTAGACTATAGACTAGACTATAGACTAGACTATAGACTAGACTAGACTAGACTATAGACTAGACTATAGACAGACTATAGACTAGACTATAGACTAGACTATAGACTAGACTATAGACCAGACTATAGACTAGACTATAGACTAGACTATAGACTAGACTATAGACTAGACTATAGACTAGACTATAGACTAGACTATAGACTAGACTATAGACTAGACTATAGACTAGACTATAGACTAGACTATAGACTAGACTATAGACTAGACTATAGACTAGACTATAGACTAGACTATAGACTAGGACTATAGACTAGACTATAGACTAGACTATAGACTAGACTATAGACTAGACTATAGACTAGACTATAGACTAGACTATAGACTATACTATAGACTTAGACTATAGACTAGACTATAGACTAGACTATAGACTAGACTATAGACTAGACTATAGACTAGACTATAGACTAGTACTATAGACTAGACTATGAGACTAGACTATAGACTAGACTATAGACTAGACTATAGACTAGTACTATAGACTAGACTATAGACTAGACTATAGACTAGAATATAGACTAGACTATATAGACTATACTATAGATAGACTAGACTAGAATAGACTAGACTATAAACTAGACTATAGACTAGACGATATACTTGACTATAGACTATCTATAGACTAGACTATAGACTAGACTATTATACTGACTATAGACTAGACTAGAACTATAGACTAGTCTGTAG